>NW_019731570.1:307639-608747 GCF_002891405.2 Cryptotermes secundus | reverse complement strand
GCCTCCGTGTTCAGGGAAGAAAAAAAAAAAATATATAGATGAATCTGCAAGCAAAGAGACCGCGAGAGTCTGCTTTTACCGGTTCTCACGGTCTCTTTGCTTGCAGATTCTTATATATATATATTTTTTCTTCTACCCTGAAGATGGAGGCGATACGTTCCTCCGAAACGTCGGTTAACACCACATATACACGGTGCCAAATCCCAGAAGACTGCTTTCTTCAATCTTTTGGAGGTTCGACTCCGTCTCCGTCTCCGTCGAGGTTACTCAGTTGGGCCAAATCGATAGAGCTAGTCCCTTATCTCCTGACATGAGAACCAGCACAATACGGGATTCTGGGAAGAACTAATTGCCTACTAGGGGTCGGGGTAGCTCAGTTGGTATTGCGACGACTGGACTGCCGGGGTTCGATTACCGGCCGGAGCAAGAATTTTTCTTCTCCACAGAGTTCAAACAGGCTCTGGGGCCCACCCAGCCTCCTATCCAGTGGGGACATCCCCAGAGGTAAAGCGGACCGGGAAGTGAAGCTGACCACACACCTCCATCTAGTGCCGAGGTCAAGAATGGTGGAGCGATACCTCCATTCCCCCATATGTCTTCACGGTATAGTTAATTAATTAAGCACAGTCCAGTTCTATCTTTACCAATCCCTAATTTCCTATTGCACGTCACGGACCGCATAAAGAACGGCGCTTCCAACAATCCTTAGACCTATACTCTCTTCTTGGATACGATACACACCGCACAGAAAACAACGCGTCCGAAATTTCTTCTATTATCGCATGTATTCGTATCCGCGAAACATGTTTACCAAGCCGTTGCCTAGCAACGATAGTGGAGATATATATATAGACACAGACTGGTGTGAGGCAGTTATGAAGTACGCCGTTGAGATTTGCTGAGGTGCCATGATATATATGTGTACAACGTTTCATAAATACTGGTTCAGGTATTCAAAAGTTGATGGGGGGAAGTAAATTGAAAGATGTTCTTCTTGGAGAGGTATCCCTGTAACAGGCCGTGGAGGCCTGTCGATGCTCCCACATTTTTCTAGACAATCAGCTCATAGATGCTGGTGAGACTGTCATCCTTACGCGCCGGTCGCCCTTTACCCCTTTACTCATTTATGTCAGGGGATCAGCCAAACCCAGGGCCATAGTGCGACTGGAAGGATTTGGTACAATGAAAAAAATTGCAATGATCTAATCGGGAATCGAACCCGCGACCTTACGGCTGGTAGCATAGTGCGTCAATCAACTACGCTACCTCGTGCCCTTCTTCTTGGAGAAAGAGCCCCGGAAACCCGCATAACCACGAAACCATAACTTGGAGGCACATACTGTACGTAGGGGCTATATAACTGTCAGCATCCTACGTCAGTCTGTCCTTCACGCTCTGTATCTCGGCCGCTGATAGTAATAAACCTAGCCCATCAGTGTAAGTACCAAAGTCGTTCCTTCTAGGAAGCTATACTCGGAAAATATGTTGCTTCAAATATTATTATACATAGGTTCGTGTCCCGGTAGATTTCTTTCCCCCACAAGGAGAGCACCGGAACCATGACGACAACGGAAGCATTTTCTTAGTAACCGTGGTAATGACACGTGTTCTGAAGGTCACAAAAACGACATGTGTGTGGGTCCACGAACCTGGAGTCGTCAAATGTAAATAACCAACACGAACAACAAGAATATTTTAAAAGCATATAGTGTGCACTTCAGAGCCGTGTTTGGCAGAACGAATTATAAATGAAATAATTAAGGCTATTACGAACTGTTCCCTTATAATAAACAAGCATTAGCCACAAGCACTCATTCAATGTTCGCTGTGACACTCAAATTGGTGAGAAGACAGAACTATGTAGGCCTACTGTATGAACAAACATTCAGTATCAGGCGTCATCACTGTTGTTGTTCATGCACCTCATATACATGCTGTAACAGAGCACTACAGTAAATGAATTAAATTTGAACATAACGTAGTATAAACTTACTAGAGACTTTTTTGTTATTTACTGCTAAATACAAGTACTTGTACGCAAGTTAGAAAATATGGGNCCTCATATACATGCTGTAACAGAGCACTACAGTAAATGAATTAAATCTGAACATAACGTAGTATAAACTTATTAGAGACTTTTTTGTTATTTACTGCTAAATACGCAAGTTAGAAAATATGGTTAGAGTAAATCGGCGATCTAGGAATGCGTATAGGATATTGTTGGGAAAGCCAGAAGGAAAGTGACCACTGGGAAGACCAGGGCGTAGGTGGGTGAAACAATATTAAAATGGATCTTAGAGCGATAGGATTGGATTTATCTGCCTCAGCATAGGGACCAGTGGAGGGCTCTTGTGAACACGGTAATGAACGTTCGGGTTTAATAAAATGCTGGGAAATTCTTGAGTAACTGCAGAATTGGCGGCTCCTCCAGAAGGGCTCAGCTCCATGTATGTAAGTATGTAAATCCTCATTCTAACGGTTTTGGGATTTAACGGACAAAATTCTTTGGAACTTCCCCTTGACATGTCGTGCATGCATACTTAGTCAGTCCTGCTGCAATCGTACACGGATCTTTCTGTCGCAAATTAAATTTGCCTTGTTCTGTTTTACCACTCCCCCATATGACTTCATGGCGTAGTGCAATCGGCAATATCGGACATTACTTCCCCCCCACAAAAAATAGTCCGTTAAATAGAGGACATACTGTGTTCATAACACATATTTTGATTCAGCATCATGAAAACTGCAAGACTTACCAAGAAAGTGTATTAGACATAAAATTCAAGTTTCCCATTCATTCACATCGTTTGTTCGAAAAAAAATATATACTATACATACTCGAGGAAATGGATATAGGTCTTCATGTAAGGTGACCATTAAACTTGTCCAATTTAATTAACAACTGAAAACCTGAACAATTCTTTGCATGATTATCCAACATCAAATGTAATGAAAATACATAAACCAGTTCTCCAGTTATTTGATGCGCATAGATCGACGGACGGACTACGTAAACATAGCAACTGCCTTTCATGGCTATGAACAGACCCAGAAATTGTTAATCAAACTGCAGGACAGTTATTTCTGCATGCGTATTGTAGTTAATAATATTTCATGACAGCGTTGCTTTTGTACATTTCGAAGCGCTTCGGTTTTATCTATTCCTCCGGAAATGTATCTTTCAGCATTTCCATCTTAGTTCAAATTAACATCCGTGGAACATTTTACACCAGTTCAAAATATCTGCATGCATTTTCTGAATGCTTTCTTCGTGACTTCACATATTTCGTTGGCCTTAATGCTCATTCAGATAAGCCAATTCGACTGTTGCAAATAAAATCGATTGCTGCACTACAAATATCAGAAGATATTAAATCGTAAAATCATATATTCTTTTCCTTATACATTGTTAAATGTATATATTAAAAGACAGGAAAATAACATTTACATGTCTTGATAAGATTGTCATCATTTAGCACCGTTTATGTTTTATGAAGGTCGATGGCTTAATCAGATCAACGTTTTACGTTATGTATCAATTTTGACAGAAATTATAAACGTTTGACTAGAACTTCATATAAATGAGGGTTACAATGGGCAGATATGAACAAATATTAAATCAACCAAGCAACCTTTAGTGTAAACCATGTATTTCGAATTTTGTCCAAATTAATCCTGTAATTTATGACATAAAACATGTGAATTGGCGGTCGGATGGATGGGACTTACCTCTCTCCCTTCATTTTACGCATATCACACACAGATCACTGTCTCCTCCCCTAACATCAGATCAACTCGACACTCGACGCTCCCATTTGATGCCATACGTGTATAACCTCTGGTTTTGCGACTTTCGCGTGTCGTCAGTGCAAATATGGACAGTTTCTTCAGACTGATCATAACCGTTTCTGAAAGCTGGTACAATATTCTATTCACATTCACCACCGTCGTGATATAAAATGTGATGCCAAAAAACCTTTAGTTGGCCGTTACAAGGCCAGAGAATCAGTCAGTCAGTTAAGTGAGAGACTGACGTAAATTAACGGACAAAAGAAACTGCTGCTGACAAAAACAGCTATAAATGATACAGCATCGTTCAATTTCTTAAAAACAGCAAGCAATCCATATATATACAAGTTTAAGGTCTGTCATTCTGAATTTATTCTGTCTTTATACTGTTATTACGTAAAGTCACGTACGAACAGGTACTGAGAAGCACGCACTTCTGTTTCAGCCGGCATTACATCATGGAACTAGGCAAAAAAGAAAAATCCACTCAATAATAGACCGCCTTTGTGGTCTAGTGATCAAAGTTCCTGGTTACAGATCCAGAGGTCAGGGTTCGATTCCGGGCGCCACCAGATTTTCTGATAAGTAGTGGGTCTGGAATGGGGTCCATTCAGCCTCGTGAGGATAACTGAGGAGCTACTTGAATGGAAAAGCAGCGGCTCCGGTCCAAAAAACCGAGATTAACGGCCGTGAGAATCCGTTGCGCTGACCACTAACTTCGCCGACAAGCGGCGGTCGCTTGGTCGGTATAGTTCGCTTGCGAACTAAAGCCACGGAGGGTAATATCATTTATATTAAGTAAAATCGTGGTTTACTGTACAAGAATGGATGAATGAGGGAGTTACCCATGAAAACTGTAGCCGAGATGGGAACTTTTTATTTCGAGTGTTCATTTTTTTTTTGGCGCTTGAAACCACTCAGAATAATGAGCGACTGAGAATTGATATATGGGAAGATTACAAAATATGTATCGGGAAAATGGTGTCCGTGATGGTTAAGTTCAAAATATTACTGTAAGTGAAATTTATGAAATTCCTGTCAGTTTTCTTTCATGCCTGAGGGAGAAATCACTGAACCACCAACTGTTACAGGTGGTGAAGATGTGACTGAAACAAACATATCTGCTTCTGTTGTTTAGTGGTAAATCAGAAAACGGCCACTGTGACGCCGTGTTTTACGTAACTTTCGAAGTTTGTGTAATGAGATTCGAGATTTCTGACGAAGTTCGTTCAATTTCCCGATGAAAATCCAACGGACGTTCTGCCTTTATGTAATTAAAAAAATTATCTATCTATCTATCTATCTATCTATCTATCTATCTATCTATCTATCTATGGCTCTACAGCCCTTTGTTGGACCTTGGCCGCTTTTTCCGTTTTTTATCTTTCACAGAGTCAGTAGGACTCCTTGGACGGATGATGAGCCCGTCGCAAGGCCGCTACCTGAACACACAGGACAGCACAAACAGACAAAAAACGCACACAGACATCCATGCCTCAAGTGGGATTCGAACTCACGATCCCACTGTTTGAGCGGGAGAAGACAGTTCATGCCTTAGACCGTGCAGCCACTGTGATCGGCAGAAATGATATATACATACATACACAAATATTGTGAACTATGAACATTTATATTTGTCACAATGAATAGTTCTCCAAAAAAAAGTCATATGATTTTTGGCGGCAAAACAGACATTCGCCGGTTCTGGTCACGGATGTCTGATGAGGGTACTACAGTCCATGCTCCGACCTCGTTAACATTCCTAACGTTCTAAAGAATCCCGTTTCCAGCTCGTGTATGTGTGTATGTGTGTGTGTGTGTGTGTGTGTATGGTAATCGGACACTGTCACCATTATCCATCCGTACGGCCGATACTTGTGAGCACCAGAGCATGACGCGCGAAGGAATGAAACATCTCAAACTGGTGCGATGCGACGCGACACAATGTTCGCGAACACTGTATGACATGACCAGAACGGAAAATAAGCAGGATCAACATTTAAAATACACTAGCAGAGACTGCGGTCTGCTGACCCCACTCATTTCGTCTGATTCTTCTCTTATTTAACGACGATGAAACGAACTGTTAACTGCTGTTTAGCATAGACTGATATGGGAGGATGATTATGTACCCTACAAAGAAGTGGAAAGAACAGAGCGGAAAGCGGACGTGGTCCAACTAAATCCACTCTTCTGAGGCTTTATTGGAGGGGCTGAGTAGAAACACGAAGATTCTTCGTCAGAATAACCGATACCTCAACACAATCTCCAACCAGGCAGCTTCCCAATATAATGAGACCGTTGTTGTTAAATTGTCTTTCGTTTTTTTATTTGTTAAATCCTTCTTTTGTTTTTACTTAAGTTCTCTGGAAGACTGAGGGGAAGGGACAGATGTTAATTAATCAGTAATAGCACACCCAGCATACATTGCGCTGAGATGGTATTGCCATATTGAATTAAAGTAAAATAGTAAAGGTATCCCTGTAAGAGGCCGTTGAGGCCCACAGGGTTGTGAGATGTTTAGGCTCCCACATTTTCTAGACAATCGGCTCACACGTGGCGGTGAGGTTGTCAGCCTTACTCGCCGGCCGCTCTTTACCCCCAGGAATACTCCTGGTCCTCATTTTTGTTAGAGGCTGAGTCGACCCCAGCGCCATAGTGCGGTTGGAAGGATTGGATAAATTGGAAAAATCTTCTCGTCGGGATTTTATCCCGCGACCTTCCGGCTTGTAGCATAGTGCCTCAACCAACTACGCTACCGCGTGCCCCCCATTGCCATATCGAACGAATGAAAAAAGAAAGACTACAGCAAGCTGGGGTTCCACTGATCACTAAAAGGAGCAAAGACAGCGAGTTCTACTTAGGCCTATAATTGGAAAACACACATTGCGTCCATTACGAAAGATCAACTTTTGCAAGATGAAGGCTAGAAGAGATGAACCGTGGAAACTGAAGATGACAAAGTCATAAAGAAAAAAACATGGACAGGATGTGAGAGAAAAATTGATAATATTTAATATAGTACTTCAACATTCGCTTTAAATGGGCAAGGAAAGGAAAGTGAAGAAACGAACTATAACCTACTCCCAAGCGGAAGTCGAAACAGATATCTGCCGAACGCGAGTTGGAATCGTTACGGTTGTGAGAACTCACGGTCTTGTCGCTTGCAGATTTCTTATACTTTTTCTTCTACCCTGAAGATGGAGGCGATACGTTCCTCCGAAACGTCGGTTAACACCACTTATACACGGTGCCAAATCCCAGAAGACTGCTTTCTTCATGTTGTTTCTTCTTAAATTCCTACATTAACCTCTCCTTCTTTGGGAAATTAAAAGACCTGACAGACGGAAGTGAATGGCCAACCTCACAGCCAATTTGCTTTACGCCCCATCACATGAAGCGACGCACCGAACACGTTCATTCAAGCAACAAGGCTTCCGACCTGCTTTTGGAAGGCTCAGAGTTCGAATCGCGGCTCAGACATAGACTATTCTCACTTAAAATCTTCTCGGATTATCCAGATTAACGTTGGAATGGTATCTTCAAATGGGTCAGAACAGCTCGACGTTAAATATCTCTACATTTGACATGGTGTCGTTAAATAACATTTTGTCCATCCATCCAGAGCCATGATGCAAACTGGACAGGTATCAAGCCACACATCCTTCCAGGGATCAAAGTTTGAGCATCGCCTCACTGCCAATCACTTCACGCAGATGACTGTTCCCCTACATAGGGTTAGAAGGTTTCTAAACGTAAAACGCAAAATACCAAAATAAAATAAAATAAAATATACTTAAGTCTGTGATTTTCTGTGATGACGCCGTCTAGTATAATCATACATATCATATATCATTTAACACTGTGTTTATTTTTATCACTTTTTACCTTTTTAAATATTGTGAATATATTCTCAAGATATATTTGCTACAACACAGCAACCTGTTAACATATACGGATCCGTATTGCACCCAGTGTTTAATTACTTGAGATATGTCCATTTAAGGCCTGATGATGACCAAACTGTGGTCGAAACATGTGGCATAGCTATATTTCTAATAAATAAGTAAAATGTACATTAACATTTACTATCTGCATTCAAGATATTTCCATACCACTCGCTGTGTTGTGTTGACGGTTATAACACAAACAAAAAATCCTCTAGTAGACATGTACCAATGTTTCGGAGGTTACCCTCAACGTCAAGGTAGAAGAAATGTCCTTCCGAGACTTTGGTACCTATTTACAGAATAAAACGGCGTAACATTCCAGAAGACGACAGGCATAATCTTAATATTCATCAAGTTAAAACAGCAAATCTCGTAAAGCAAATGCCAGCATTGGTACCGAACCGTTTTATAGCAAACCGCTAATATGATGACATCAACATTGCAAGGCGCAAAAGCAAGAGAGAGAGAGAGAACTACTGCACGTCTGCTTGCTGCCAGTCTGTCTACAGCACTGGTTCAACTCCGGGTTAATGATCCTGATATCATAAGAGTTTTTATCGTCCTCGTAAATGTTTTGTGTAATTATTTTATTATTCTACCTGTACTTACAAGAACATTTATACTATGCAATTATATGAATATTTCCAATGGATGAAAAGTATATATTCATGCATCAGTGATTCATTAGTGCCTTCAAGCTGCTAACTTTTCAGCTTGGTTTCATAATGAAGCAAAATTATTTTATATGCCTAACATCTTAAGTTCGCGCAGTTAAAATGTTTACCCCCAAACTTTTCACAGCTCTGGAGTCACCTGTAAGACTTGCATGCAAATTCTGGACTCCAATTCATATTTAAGTTCTTGAATCCTGAAGCTTATCAGGTCATTCTAAGCTGCGAAAACTGTAAATATTTGTAAACCAATAAAACTATGATTTTAATTTACAGCTTCACAGTGTATTTCGTGTTTCAGTCTGTACTACCCACAAACTAAGTGAACAGCTAGGAAGCCAACAAACACAAAGTGTTTTTACATATTAATATCAAAAGTATGAAGTTAAGTTTAGGCTTATTTGTTTCACTGGCTCTACAACCCCCTTGGGCCCTAGCCTCTGATTTTCAGGTTCGTGATCATTTTACATACGGTATGATTCCTTGGACGAGTGATCAGCTCGTCGCAAAGCCTCTTACCTAAACACAAAATAAACAAATACACATACCAAACATCCATGCCTTGTGTGGGATTAGACCGCTCGGCTACCGTGACCGACAGTTTAGGCTTATACAACATCTAAGTCATTAACTAACTTACGGAGAGCAGTACTTTCAAAAAGCAAAATGTTACTTAGCTAATCAATAAATTGTCAAATTTCGATTCCCAACAGGGATAAGACCAGTTCTGGTGTCCAGCCAATCTCCTATCCAATGGGTACCATGGACTCTTTCCTTAGCAGTAGGCAGCCATGGCGTGAAGCCTACCACTCACCTCCACCTAGTGCAAAGGTCAAGAATAGTGGAGATATAATTCCGCTCTTCCAAAATTCTTAATTGAATGGTGCTTAATTAATTAACCACAGGGGAAATTTTACCTTGCCTTACCTTTACAAGTATTCAACATGAGATCTATTAACACGTAAATGTTTCTATATTTTCATTTCGGCAGGGCGCTCTCAATCAAGGTCCTTTACAGCCGCTGGTATGAGTCTGAGTGGATGCTGAGAAAGTAAGAAGTGAACTCTTTCATTCTGAAGTTCAGTGAAGGTCAGCTTCATTCTAAAGAATGTATCACTTTTCATAATCACGGTGTATCCAACCGATGTTGTAAAGAGAGGTGACACAGTTGCATTAAGTAACAGACAATGCGGGAAAACGCTGACGAATAACCAATCTCGAGCAGCGGCTCGGACTCCATGAAACAATTTTCTTCCAATGAAATTATGCCAAAAGAAAATCCTAATACCTTACAGTATTAATCTACATAATCGAGAAGCATTTGGAAAATTGTTTCCCCTTCCATCGGAGTTCTAAGGGAAATATTATAGTTTTTTTTTCCGTGAAATAAGAGAATCTCTGGCCTAACAGACTGGTATGGACAAAACTACAGATTTGTATTCGGGAGGTAGCCGGTCACGGTAGCCGAGCGGTCTAAGGCATTTACTGTCTTCGCTCGCTTGGAAACCGGGATCGTGGGTTCGAATCCCACTCAGGGCATGAATGTTTAGTTTGTGTGTGTACGTTTTTCTGTGTTTGTGTACAGGTAGAAGCCTTGCGACGAGCTGATCACCCGCCCAAGGAGTCCTACCGAATGTGTAAGATCTAGAAAAACCGAAGTGAACGGAGAAGTTCATGGAGGTAGGCCTAGGCCCACTGGGGCTGTAGTGCCAAGGGGGAAAAAAAATTCGGGAGGTGCTCGGTTCAAGGCTATCCTGACGTATAACTTTCCCGTCACTCCAAGCAAACGTCGAATTAGTACCTCGTTTAATTCATGCCTGTTTCCTTCCAGATCTTATCCACTTCATCAGTCACCCTACCTCCCAACGCTAACAAATCTTGATAGTGAAAGCGACGTTAAATGCAATCCGTCGCCCCGACAAAGAAGCACCTTTGGCATCTCGAAATGGTGGATCGGCACTACAAGAATTAGAGTTGGCACTTCTAGGGTTAAACGAGGAAAAACATTTCTAATTAATGGCTGACGACTATTTTTGTGTTTGTGAATCTGTGTCTGATATGTAATATTTAAAACCTTCTTGCTCTCCACCATGAAATGAACTCCCACATGTGCAACTGTTCCACACAGTTTAGGTACTCCACGATCCACGCACTGAAACTGCGCAGGCTCGAGCTGGTGATCTGTTTCCGCGTGTCGACACCAGTGCAGTACACTTACTCAGTTAAATCCCGTGATTTGACATGTTTATTCGAGACCAGGGGCAAGGTCAGCCACTTGCAATTAGCTAGGGTCATGTGGAACGGAGTCGAGCGAGGAGAGTTGGCACTGTCTCAATAGTCCTTACGACACACACAGCTGCCTGCCGCTCAACACCACCGCACGGGCTGGCACTCCCAATGCGACCGGAACACAAAACCGATCAATCTGAAAACTTGATGTGTGACATAGGGGAACGGGTGCAGTTTCTTATAATGGGTCATGACGATGATGATACACGCATGCAGAGTGTCTGTGGTAAGATGAATGAACTGCTACTCCGTACACGAAAGATTTCACATGAAACGCAATAACTAAACTCGGACCTCAGAGATAAAGAGCTTGAGGTAAGGCACGGGCCCCAATTAAACAAACAAAACAAATACCCAACCACTAAGTCAAGTACCCAACTTGCCAATTGGGGGGGGGGGAAGTAAGTGTTTCAACTTCGTTGAAAAGCGAACTTAACATCAAAGCAACACGCGTGTTACATATCTAGCCAATCTCAACCATCCTGATAATAAGTTTGTATCAATAAGTGCTGTGTATTACAACTCTCTTCATCAAACAATGTTCTCGTTAACGCTATTTAGTCTGAGCTAATTACAACATCGTTAAATAAACCATAAATGAAATAAGTTCTTGGCATATTTCGTCCTTGAGCACTGCCTCTCGGCCTCAGAGGTTACTAGGCCAAATATCTTGCTCACCCTTCGTTCTTAAATATCATTACAGGCTGTTCTTTAACTCGGGGGCCGAAATGGCTCTATTTCTTAGAGATCCCGAGCAAACAGTGCCACAAAAACAATTCTGTACTTAAGTAAACTGTTAAATAGCAATGAGCGTGACGTTCTCATAGCGGTCACTATGAGGACTAATTTCTTTTGGGATGTGAGGTTATGTAGTCTGGTATAAGCTCACCGACGTTTCAGAGGAACTAAGGCCTCTATCTGCAGGGTCTAAGGGAAAGTCGAGAAAGCAAAACGCAATCAGGAGGTCTTCTGTTTTTTGCCTGCTCTTTGCCTGTTTGTTCACTCTTCGACCATAAATATGGAGGCCGTTTGTTCCTCCGAAACTACACGGCACCTTATCCTGGAAGTAAGTAAAGTAAAAGTAAAGCTATCCCTGTAACGGGCCGTGGGGTCCCATAGGTTGTGAGGCGCTGAGGTTCACATATTTTCTAGACAATCGGCTCAGAGATGGTGGTGAGGTTGTCAGCCTTACAAGCCGGCCGCCCTTTACCCCCAGGAATACTCCTGGTACTCATTTCTGTTAGAGGATGAGTCGACCCCAGGGCCATAGTGAGGCTGGAAGGGTTAGGTCAATTGAAAAAATCCACCTCATCGGGATACGATCCCGCCACCTTTCGCCTTGTAGCATAGTGCTTCAACCAACCAACCAACCAACCAACCACGCTACCGCGTCCCCCCCCCGTATTTATGTTAAACAGCAATAAACTATTTGTACATACTGAATCTACCAAGAAAATGTGGGTGGAACTTCGACATTGCCCTTGGCACGACGAGACAAGAAGGAACTATACATCAGTTAGTACAGGTTCGAATAATCGATTTCTGTGCATAATTTTCTCTAGTAAACATTCAGACTGCCGGTCACGGTAGCCGAGCGGTCTAAGGCATGCACTGTCTTCGCTCGCTCGGAAGCCGGGATCGTGGGTTCGAATCCCACTCAGGGCATGGATGTTTGTGTGCGTTTTTCTGTGTTTGTCTACAGGTAGAGGCCTTGCGACGAGCTGATCACTCGCCCAAGGAGTCCTACCGTATGTGTAAGATCTAGTAAACCGAAGTGAAACGGAGAGTTTCGTGAAGGTAGGCCTAGGCCCAAATGAGGGCTGTGGCGCCAATGGGGGAAAAAAAAATCAGACTACTAATGTAAGTTTGCACGATAAGCTACAACCAAAAATGGTTATCTCTTCGCCATATTCGCTATTGTTGACGTATGAAAAAACTTCACAAAAAAAACTTTCAGCTGATGCAAAATTTCACATGCCCAACTCCGACGGTTTATGTATTAGTCACCTTCGTCAAACTGAAGCTACATTCAGATTTGAATCTAGGTACCATAACAAAACTTGAAAACTAGAGAAGATATATGACATTTCACAAAATTCAAGAGTGAACGGTAATAGGCTAATGGCACTCCCACTTCAGATGTATGCATTGCCGCCATGTTAGTATAATATTCACACAAAAGAAAACCGCTAAAATAACATTATTAGCGATTACTTCGGGCATGAAGCGAACTTAGATTAGTGGTGTCGAGGTGTTCAGACGTGTTTAAACAGTATCTGCTATGGACTTTCACATACCTGCTCTTAGGTAGGCAAGTAAACAGTCAAGAGCCCGTCTTGAGAAGCTAATTTTTGCTCATCTACTCAAGATATATGGTGGAATTTCAAGAAACCCGAAGGTTTATTTCCGTGTTTACAAAAGCCCGCTACTGACCCTTGTTCAAAGTCAGTGGAGTCTAGCCCCCACTGTCTCCCACACCACTTAAAATCTATTTAAATGTTATCGTCTCTTCTACGCCTGGCTCTTCATACCGGTCTCTTTCCATCATGTTTCCTTGGCAAAACTCTGCATGTTCTTCTCTTCTCTGTAATGCGTATTACTTGCCCTCCGTCCCCAATAATTTCACAATTCTAATAATATTCTGCGAGCAGTATAAATTATGAAGTTCTTTGTTGTGCTGCTGTTTTCGTTCCCCAGCCTTCTGTTTCTGCCTTCATTTCACGTCCAAATGTTCTCCTCAGCAAAGTACAAAATACAAACATAGCGAGTATATGTGATCCCCTTAATGTGACATACAATCACAGATAAGTGTTAATTTATGTATTAAATTTGTAACTAATGCGTAAGTTGAGGCAGCTCTGATTTGTGAGCCCGAGCTGTGTCACACAGACGAATAAAAGAATATGTAACCATGGGATGAGAACATTTACCGGAGAGATTCACAGAGACAGAAATCACAATTCGGAGAGCTCATGCATTCATGTCGGCATTTATATGTTTACGTACATTCACACACCGCATTCAAAGACACGGTGTTTATAACTGAAACTTTGTTGTCCAGCTAAGCATTCCTAGTTATTTTCAGGTTGGCAATGTTCCTCTATGAAGTGTCTTACCATTATATTTTTCAGTGATTCACTGTGGGTTAACAGAAGAGTAAAATTAAAATTGTAAAGTGGAGTTTACGTGTTTGAAAACCTCTGCCAATCAGTACTAAGGTGTCTACTCCATGTAAAGGTACAGCTATCCCTGTCATAGGTAGTGGAGGCCCATCGGGTTATGAGACGTCGAGGCTCTCACATTTTCTATACAATCGGCTCACAGATGGAGGTGAGATTGTCAGCCTTACGCACTGACCGCCATTAACCCTCAGGAAGATTCCTGGTAATCATTTCTGTTAGAGGCTGAGACAACCGCAAGGCCACAGTTCGGCTGAAAGGATTAAGTCAACTGAAAAATCGAATCGGCGGCCTTCCGTCTTGTAGCACAGTGCCTCAACCAACTACGTTACCGCGTGTCCCAATGTGCCTACACCACAACGTGAAAGTTAAGTATACTATACACGCGAATTTCTTGTTTGAATATACCCACGAAAAAGAGCAACACAGTATAATTTAGTAATATTAATTTCACAAGCACCATTTACAAGACACAGTTCTTCTCCGAAACAGAAGGAACACGTTATTATTCTCTCCTCTTGCTCCAATTTTGGAGAATAGGGCTGATTTCTTAGTTTCATGATCATTTAACAGGCGGTAGGGCTCCTTGGACGGGTGATCGGCTCGTAGCTAGGCCTCTACCTAAACACAGGACAACATAAACACAGAATTAACGCATACACACACCAAACATACATGGCTTGTGTGGGATTCGAACCCACGATCCCGGCTTGTGAGCAAGCGAAGACAGTGCATGCCCTAGACCGTTCGGCTACCGTGACCGGCGAAGGAACACAAGCAGGGACAAAATCGCAGTCACATACTCACAAGCTAACAAAAACTCACTACATCAACATAAGGCAGGGAAAGACTAAAAAAAATATACGCCCAGATTAGACATAAGAAAACCTTTTATAAACACCTAATTTTTTATTTTGATTATTTAACATTGTTTTGTATTGTATTGTATTGTATTGGAGAGGGTGGGTTTCCCCATGCACTTAGACCAACTGTTGGTCCATTGTGCGTCACCCTATGCTATTCTACCAGTCTCTATTCCCTACCAGTACTGGTGCATGCCATCAGTCCCGACTCAGCCAGCGAGTTCGGCCTCTACTGGCTCAGCGGTATCTCGATGCTTCCCCCATCTACCAGAGGCGTTAGAGACTACTGTTGGGCGGGAAATGTCCTGAATTTGGCTCAGTGGTCCCCTTGGGACATAAGGTTCTTTTACGTGCCGTAAAGCTACGACATGGGACCCACGGCTCCCTCCCGGAGGACTTGTTCCCTTCGCCGGGTTTGAACCCGCGTACCTTGAGTCATGAGGTGGGAACGTTACCCCTAGACTACGGAGGCCGCTTTTAACATTGTAACTATTAATACTTAGTCTTAAAGATGAACACACTTTTTATATATGTATGACATTACATATTAATAAAAAACAGTATTCCAATATGTAAACACTGGCCAATGTATGAATACTAGCAGACCAGTAGAGGTGTATGTAAACCAGCCAAATTCCTGTCGTAAACATGTCGTAAAAAAATACGAATATATGGTGCATCCATATTTCTTACTGTGGTGAAGCGACAAAATAAATTTCACACGCATAATATGACGCTAAAATGTGATATTAATGAGTTGGACATCGTGACGTACAGCATTTGCAATGAGAAGAGTTTCTCATCACATCTCTTTGTCACTCTTGCTCGTCGTGATTTATCCCAAGTCGGAATACCAAGAGTAACCCTACTACGGGCTAGAGCATTCGGCATCTCCTCACCACATTCCTACACATCCCGCGAGCGCCCGAGATGTTTCATGCTCTCTACTGACCCAGCCGGAACCTTTAATGCCTATCCTCAGAGATTCCCTCTGTCACAAGAAGAACAAAACGGCATCTAGTTCGAAGGACAGTGTTCCGGCTTAAGCAGTACAACGAACCATGTGCCGACGGGCCACAAGGGATGGGTCCAAACGTGTCACACATTTAACTCTCTGGAGCCTGGAATTCGCCTGAGCACATTCTAAAATGTTAATTTCTACATCACAGGAAGCATTACTTCACCATTACAAAGACTGTAATGTTGTACAAATGAATTTATCGCTGTTTATTCTGATAATTAATAAAACCTACAAATACACTTTGTGGGTAAAACGGACAATATTTCATAGCGAAAACAGGTGATACATAATACGGAAGTAACCACTCTAGCTTCAAGGACTAAAACAAGCCAGCCTCTTTCGTAAGGGTCATGTTCTAATTTTCCGTTTTCAGGTGGAAACTCAGATAAATTAATTCTACACAAGACCATACATGATATCTGCATGAAAACTATGATATTCTAACGCGTTACCTTACGTCCATCACCGCGACAACCGCTACACTCGGAACGGACACTTGCACGGCAACGAATACGTGGAAATTGTGGAACTCCCACAGCGACAGATCGTAGCAACGAATTGTCGTTGAGTAACAACGGATGAGACGAGACACGTTACCGGTGTACTCTATAAAGAGCGTTCCCGTAACAACGGACTGTCTGAACAGCGGTAACGGAACCGTGAGGAGTGGTGTCCGGTATCCGGTCCGCACGACCCCTATATAAGAAGAGCTTACGACACGTACAGAGTATTGAGAGAACGAGACAGTCTTGGGACAGCCGCCGCTAGAGAAAGTTGAGATCCAACCACGGCCAAGGACAGTTGATACGTCGTATTAGAATACTGGGCCAGAAGTCAAATGATACTGCAAGCGATAATAATTGTGAGGTGTGTAAGTGTGAGTGTCCAATAAAGATTCGCTAAATCCGAGACCCACCTGAAGTTATTTGTCGCGTGACATACCCAACACGTGACAATATTATAGTTAATAGCTTTTCAAATCCCAGCAGTTCTATATGTACCATCTGCTTTGGCATACAGACATTCTGAATTTTGCCCACAGAGAGTATTTGCGTGTTTCTCATGGTTCTCATAATAAACAGCGACTGATTCAAAAAAGAGATCTTTGTAGCGGAGACATAATGTGTTTTCCATCTTATTGCTCGAACTATAGGTTCTGATAAAAAGAAAATCCCTAAGAGTATTCGGTACTGAGCACTACTGTTTCAGACTACTCAATAAAAATCTGCAGGCGATGTTCCTAGGCGCTACCCGAACCACGGGGCATAACAACACACAAAACCGAACTCATTTCACTAAGCACTTAATTGACTGCCACGAAAACGTTAACGTAGGTTACGGTCCGCACCAAGGCGACTGGGGCGAGACTATTGGGCTTGTTGAAAGAGGAAGAGCCGTACTGGGTGCCATCAGGCCCATCACAATTCCTCATATTCTGCTCATTAACCTGCCCTTAAAAGAAAAAGCAGGCCCCCTAGACCACCATTCTGTCACCTTAAATGACGTTTCGAATGAATGTTATGACTGGAGAAGTCAGTTCAGGGCAGTTGCGAGTCAGTTTCAGGCAGGAGAGAGCCACGGGAAGTTCGTAGAGGAAAAAAAATTAGAAGTCGGTCAGTGAGGACTTAACATGTGATGTGAAGACTTCATGTGTGCTGTAATGCAGTGACATCTGGAGTGTGACAGTTGTAGTTCCTGTGTTAAAATCCGTTGCCACGAAACGGATAGTGAAAATTTTGCAGAGGAATAGCCATTGTTTAGTTCCGTTACCTAGCAACGACTAGTTAAAACAGATATAGAAGAATTTATTTTATGTGTTATAAATAGAGTAATCTTTAAAGTTTTACAATTACTTGCAGTTCCGCCTGGTGAATATCCAAAAAATCGATCGCCAAATCCAAGCCCGCGTCTAAGGTCACTAATACACGTGATAATATTCTTCTCCACACAGTCCGTACCGGCTCTAGGGTCCACCAACTCTCCTACAAAATGGGTACCAGCGATAAATCAGCCGGGGCGTGAAGCTGACTATTCACCTACATCTAGTACCAAGGCCAATAATACTGGAGCTACAGCGCCACTCCATATGTTGAAGGGCAGTGACTTTGAGGAATTCTACGCGACTGAGTAGCAGCGCTTCCAGGCCAAGGAGAGGGAACCGGGTATGCTGTCTGTTTCAGTTGAGTCGTAGGCCCTACCTGTCTGTACCAGATGTCGCTGCATGCGTCCAAAGTATTTTGGGTCACCACATCCGTGTCTGGCAAATGTCAATGCATGTACAACCAGCAGACTGCGCCACCAAACTTTACGTGTAACGATAAGAACACTGAAAGGGAACGTTGCTGAATCTGGGCTTCTCGTAGCGGTCACTGTGAAAAATTCTCTCTGCTCCTCTTTCCACGTGCGGCATTCTCTGCTTGCTATTTCATGCCGATTTGTTGCTTGGCTTACTGTTCGACAATGAAGATGTGAAGGGAAGCACAATAGATCACTGCAGGTCGCGGTGCAAGGGCCGAGAAGGCCCACCCCTTATACATTCATTGGCCGCGCCATATCTCGAGCGGTTAGTCGCTGGCTTCCCATCGCGGCGGCCTGGGTCTGGTCAAGTGGCATTTCTGGTGGACAAAGTGGAACTGAGGCAAGTTTTCTCAGAGTACTTCGGTTTCCCCTGCCAATCTTCATTCCACCAATTGCTTCACAATCACCCTAACCTATCATCTGGGGCTGGTACAATAAGCCAGAAGTGGCCACAGTACAAGGGACTTAGTCCCACCCCGCTAGCAATAATATATACATACAGTCATTCATTCATGAAGATGTGAAGTGACATTCTTCCGAAACGTCGGGTGACTCTCATCGGACCACGTGGCGTTATATACATTATCCAACGAGACAGAACAGTGACGGACATGACTGCTGATACGGACATAATCTCGTTTTTGTTATTTCAGTAAAACTGACTGCCGTGTTCTTAGTTCACTGTACTGATTACATGACCTTGAGCGAAATAATGTGTTAATTACAAAAGAAGGTGTAAATTCAGAGATCTTGAAATGGAGGGATTAAGGGAAACCATGAAATCGAACAGGTTAGTCTACAGGTAACGCTCTAGACTTTCCAATTCATCATTTATCTTCTTAACAACAGACGTAACACATTGCTGGTACTGAAAGCATCCTTAAGTAACCTATTAAAAAAAGGGCCGCGCCATAGCTCAAACGGTTAGTCGCTGGCTTCCCACCGCGGCGGCCCGGGTTCGATCCCGGGGTCTGGTCATGTGGGATTTGTGGTGGACAAAGTGGCCCTGGGGCAGGTTTTCTCCTAGAACTTCGGCTTCCCCTGTCATTCTTCATTCCACATATTGCTCCATAAGCACCCTCACCTATCATCTGGGGTGGTACAATAGGCCAGAAGTGGCCGCAGTACAAGGGACTTAGTCCCACCCCACTAGCATTAAAAAAAACTATTAAAAAAAAGTGAACCCATGAAAAATCTGTTAGGATAACCAGCTTCCAGCCGAGATGGAAACTGGAGACTTTTCTAAAGTGCTGTAGAAGTGACGACGCCTTATCAGCTAAATTTCCTATGTAGAATCGAATGAGATATTACATTTAACCTTTTCCATGTATTTATCGTCCGTCAATATTGCAACACTTGTTTATTCACTACTTAATTTTGAATTTTGTTTAACATTATACACCTTGACACTACATGTTTCCGCCCCAAACGGCCATCTTCAGGTGTCTTGATAGGTTACAAATATTTTATTGAATTATGTTAAAACTGCTACACTGCCTTAGTCCATGTTAAACAATTGCAACAGGATGCTGAAATACAGAATTAGAGATATTACATGCTTATGTGTTGAGAAAGATGAGGAAGAAAAACACTGGGACCTATCTGAAGGCAACGTCCCAGCATTCACATGAAATGACCAAAAACTTCGGATGGAGTAGCTGTACACCGGCCGGAAATCGAAAAGACTTCCTCGTAATGAGACATGTCACATCAGCTACTAACTATTCACGCTATTTTATCCATCCCCGATTTTTAAACGACAGTACAAACCGTGTAATAGAGGATTCAGGGTGCTTCATTTTCTGCCATCTGCTGGGCATCAAATTAAATTCACAGCCAAGAACGATCACCAGTAAAATATATTAATAATGTACGGGCAACACGTTCTTGTAGAAGCAGCCAGGCGGAGAGATTCCTAACCGACATAGTTAACCGATACTGTTGAAACTAAAACAACGACACGCAACGAGTTAAGGTTACCAAACGTTAATTTAAAATGTTCTCTATTTTGGGTCTCTATAACCCATATCCATGCCGAACACCTAAGTTTATATTTTATTATTCAAAAAGTCAGATCGAATTTCTACCACGGGAGCAACGTCCGCATAAATATTACGGCCTGGAAGGAATTATGGGGAACTGGCTACGGGCTGGACGACGGAGGGGTCGGAGTTTGAGTCCCGGTAGGGTCAAGAATTGTTTCTTCTCCACGTCGTGCAGACCGGTTCTGGGGTCCACCCAGCCTCCTATCCAATGGGTACCGGGGGCTCTTTCCCCGGGGTAAGGTGGCCAACCACCAACTAGTGCCGAGGTCAAGAAAACGTGGATCTATACATTCATTTCCCCATGCGCCTTCATGGCGTAGTGCTTAATTAGTTAAGTACAGAAAGCAATTATGTTATGACAAGTGAAGCTCAGATGGAAGAGTGAAAACTGGGTCCTCTCCTGGGCCAAGTGAACCCAACAGACGCCTTGACACCCCTGCTTGTTTCAAAACAATTTCAGTACTGTTCGCCTAAGCATGTTTCGATATCCAAGTGTCTCTTCTCTTAAAACTTTCTGACTGTAATGTTACACGTAATTCTATTCTGCCCATGCGGGTTAAATGTTACGCCCATCTCACCATGTTCCTACATTTAAAAATCTGAATATTTTACGAGCTGGTCACAGTAGCCGCGCGGTCTAAGGCATGAACTGTTTTCGCTCGCTCGGACGCTGGGATCGTGGGTTCGAATCCCACTTAAGGTATTGATGTTTGGTGTGTATGTGTTTATTCTGTGTTTGTGTTGTCCTGTGTTTAGGTACCGGCCTTGTGACGGGCTGATCACTCGTCTCAGGAGTCCTACCGTCTTTGAAAAATGATTACGGGGCCTGGGGCCCTGAATAGGCTGGAAGAGCCTTTGGAAAAAAGAAGTACCTCATTATTAACTCATTTTAATTTCTTTCACAAGCTGCGATAGCTCAGTCGGTATAGAGACTAGGTTACGGGCTGAACAAACGAGCAGTCGAGGTTCGATTCGCGGTAAAGACAAGAGATTTTTCTTTTATCCATAACGTCCAGACCGACTCTGGGGCCCAACCAGCGTCCTATATAATGGATACGAGGGCTGTTACCCTGACGGTAAAGACGCAGGAACGTGAAGTTGACCACCCATCTCCACCTAGGCCCGATATCAAGAACAGAGGAGCTACACCTCCACTGCCATATACGTCTTGATGGTGTGGCTCTTAGTGAATTAAAGCCAATGATGACTTTACCTTTTAACTGTCTTTCTTTTAATGTCAAATATTCACCTAAACACCCTCGTCCTAACGGATTAGGTTGGTTGAGAACTGGGTACTGCGCGAATTATTTTGAACTTAAGATGCAGATACGAATAGGAGGCTGGTGAAAATTGCATAATAAGGGGGTCTGATAATTTGCGCTCTCCAAATTAGGAAGACGAGAATGAGAAATGTGCCACAGATTTTAGTCGGAAAAAAAAAACCTCACGGGAGGAGGCAAGTTGAGAGGAAAGCGTGTACTTGATAGGACAGTATTAAAATGACTCTGCTTTATGAACGTGGTACTGGGCATTTAGGTTCTGATGAGACGAGGGATTTGTACAAGTATTATGTTTTTGGACATTATCCACAGTCTTGTCTGTTTTTTAAAAAACCGTCCTGTTTAATTTTTAAAACACAACGTTTCGGAGACTGGATTCAATTAATGGTATGTTTAGGGACACTTTGAATTGAAATCTCAACAGTAAAGACGTGTTGATTTAACGCATATTTGTTTCATACTAGACTGCTTGTTGGAGACTACTAGTTTGTGTGTCTGTAATGCTCAACAATTGGTTCTTTTTCAAGGATATAACAACAAAATTAATTTAGATACTTTACTGTACATGCTTACACACACGGGCGCGAGCGAGCGCAAGCCTCTAACTGTTACGTGCATCACCAACTGGGAGCGAAAGGTCCGGTAGTTCAGTCTACATCATTCACAAAATGACAAAACATTTTAATAAGAAAACAAAAACATTTCTAACTAAGATTCGTTGGCAACAGAACCACTAAAGGAAACCTGTCATGATACTAAGCTAGTTCTGGGACCGGATAGCTCAGTCGGTATTGGGATGGGATAGGGGTTGGAGAGCTGGGTTTCGCATCCCGATAAGGGCAAGAGATTTTTCCCTACTCTATAGTGTCTAGACCGGATTTGAGGCCCGCCGAGCCTCCTATCCAACGAGTACCGAGGTCTCTCTTCCCGGGAACAAAGCGGTCGGGGCATGAAACTGACCACTCACCTCCATCCAGTACCAAGGTCAAGAATGGTGGAGCTATACCTCCAATCCTCAAGCACAAGGACAACTTCACATGTTACCTTTCACCTTTTACTAAGCTACGAGTAGTTCAACCAAATTTACAATTATCTGTCCTTTACGGATTACATTGAAGCTTGGTCGGGCTTCACAAGTTCATGGCCATGTTTTCAATCGAATTATCTTCTTGTTATCTCCGTTTTGTGAACATCTTACTGTTCATTCTGTTTGTGTGTGCAGTATAGTCGCGTGTTATTCTGTTTACAGAACAAACATAACATTTTCCTACGGCCCATCCTGACACTATCATCCCAGTCCTTCCAAAACGACACTTTCCAAGAGGCTTCCCAATCCAAATCAATTATGAATTTCTTGTTTCCCACATTTGATCTACCCTAACTAAACTGAACTGTTTAAATAACGAAGTTGCTTGTTACGAAATATCTTCAATTTCCCCCTTCAACTCTTTTAGTTCCAAACATTTCCTGCTCACCTTGTTTTAAATACACCTTCGCACATAGCCTAAATTCTCAGTCGGACGGAATATCGGAAGGGAATAAACAACTTGGAAAATCTAGGCATAAATGGGAGGAAAATAGTGACAGATATTTAAAGAAATATACGGAGTGCAATCATCTGGCTTTGGACTTGTGGCGGGATGTGAACATGGCAGTGAACCTTCGCGTTACACAAAAGGGGCAAGTTCATGGCTAGCTAAGTGACTATTCGCTTCCTACGAAGGTCTCTATTCCATGAAGTTAGTAAGTTAACTTGTATTCATGAGAAATTTTTAAAGGGCAATAATTTTCTTGGGATATACCACGCTAAACTCTGTTCGGAACAGGCTCCCAAAAGACCTGGATGTTTTTTCGGCTCCATATAAATGGTCGTTTAAGACAGACACTTACTTCTAGATAAAACATACTGCACAACACACAATCCCAATTAATTAATATACCCTTATTCAAATCACAAGCCAGGCAGACATTCGTGCTTCACTGTTGCTATGCAGAACATATCATAATTTCACGTCCTATCTTTCTGTGCATCAAAATATTGTGGCTTGAAGACCCGTTGCTACGCAACGACCGCGAAACAAGCAACTAACCAACAGCCGTTACCAGATAACGGCTACGCAAACAGACATGAACGCAACAATTCCACGTTCACAATTGCACTGCAATTAAGGAGCGGAATTTTCTAAGCGGTACGCGTAGAAATGTTACGAGCAGGACAAGTGAGAGTTCTGTAGACAGTAGAGAGTTGGTTCGTTAATTAGTTAGAGGGCTGCTGTGGTTCAGTCCTTGTGAGCTGTTGCTGTGAGAAGCTCTTGCTGAGGCTGGGGACCGTTCGGGAATCCAGAGGAAGGGGAACGTCCGCCGGGAAGCCGCTGTCAAGCAACGGCAGAGTCTTGTCTGTTTTTTACACTGGTGTGTGTGTGTGTGTGTGTGTGTGTGTAACAGTGAGCTGTAAAGTGTAGTCATGCGCTGTATCAAAGGGTCTAATAAATCCGATTACCAATCCAAACCCCGTCTATAGTCACTCTAAGATCGTGACAATATTCTGTGAGTATTTTATTAGCGTCTGATTGCTGTTCTTTCCCTTCTATTACAGGAATGTTCCTTTCCGGACATACTGGAGGAAACACATTATGTAAAGAAATGTGCGTGCAGGAAACAAACAGTGTAGCACGACATTTCCCGTTAAATTCCTGTTTTTGTGTCCCGTAGTTTTATATTCGTTTCCTTCTAAAATCTCGCGGGCGACAAAGGCGTTTCCGTTTGAAACACTTCCGTTGTACACAAGATTTACTAGTGGCTCCGTTGGGATGGTAAAACCACAAGTATAAATCCACGTCCCTTACCGATGCTACATGGCCCCGATAACGACAGCGTCGTTAAGTAACAAATAAGAAAAACACATCCTTCAGCTGTAAATCCGGACCCACACTTCACCTCTACACCCCATCCGACCAGGCAATGCCGATTTCGCAGAAGGCGCCAGGGTATGTTGACGTCGCTACTCTTTAGAGTGACGTGACGGCAAGAAAAGGCTGCACGTCATTCTCTGCAGTGTTAACAGCCTACGTCACCACCCAGCGGGGAAGGGTTTTCGGTACTTCGACACGGCTTTCCCTGGCCACACGGGATATGCAGGCATTCAAGCAAGATCGTCCTATGTTCAACTTGGCAAGTGGACTTCGTTTCTCAACCACTCTTAAGAATTCAAAACCACTAATTAATGCATTACACGATGAAATGGAACCAACGCTTCATACAGTTCAAGGCCAATTTAGTAACTGCATTAACTTCCTCCGTTCCTCCTTTCGTATTAGGCCCTCTGGCCTCTATCCCAACACAATCCGGAAATATGGTAGGATTCCTTGGACGGGTTATCAGCCCTGCCGCAAGACCGCTACCTACACCGGACAACAGAAACATACAAGAAACGTGGAGACATCCATGCCTCGAGTGGGATTCCAACCCAAAATCCCAGTGTCTGAGCGGACGAAGGCACTTCATGCCTTAAACCGCGCGGCCACTATATTGTAACGGATTTGATCAATGCGTTGCCAGGCAACGGTCCAACACGCAACAATAGAGGAGGCTGTGTTTTTGTGTCCGCGGTGATGTCACGCAGCGGTGGGTGGTAGTCACGTGACATACGTTTCCTGTGATGCGTGTCCGTTCCTCGGCTATATAAATAACAGAATTCGTCCAGTTCAGGGACGAGTCAGTTCTCGGTAGGAGAGAGCCACGGGAAGTTCGTAGTTGAAGAAGAGTACAAGAAGTCAGCCTGTGAAGATTTAACGTGTGATTTCAATACTTTATGTGTGCTGTAGCACAGTGATATTGGGAATGTGTGATTTGGTGAGACTTTTATAGTTCCTGTGTTATAAATCCTTGAGGACTAGTACAGATAGACTGATAAGATTAGTCTGAAGTGAGTGTAAATCGTGCAAATCAGTAATAGTGTAATAAGTAATGAATCTTCATTCATGAAAGTGATGTGATCGGCGCCTAGTGGATTTTAATGGAATATTTAGAGCATAACGCAAGGCGCGTTTATGCATCTAACCGGTACATTCTGGTATTATTTAAGTAAACATAAACATTAAAGTCTCATAACCAATTACTTCGTTCCTACGAGTTCCGCTCTTTCAACATAAAGCCATGTCTACCAGAAAAAAAACACATTTCCGTTTAGGACCAATTTCAAAACAGGCCTAAAACTAAAATACATGGGTATGGAGAAACGAGACATCTGACACCGCAAGGGTGGGTTGCTGTCCTGTTGCTTTGTAATGGTTCTGATGGGCTCAGGTATCGACAGTGACAATATGCTACTGGCAATATGCGACGGGCCGGGTTCGATCCCGGGGTCTCGTCAAGTGGGATTTGTGGTGGACAAAGTGGCGCTGGGGCGGGTTTCCTCCGAGTACTTCGGTTTCCCCTGCCAATCTTCATTCCACCAAATTCTCCATCATCATAATCGCCCGGGGAAGGCTACAATTGGCCAATCAGTGGCCGCCGAGCCGAGTGGACCCAGTTGGACTCCACCCACCATAAGTGAATTAAAAAAAAAAGCGTTAATTTCCATGAGATGTACGTGTATAATGTAGCACAGTATTACGTACGTTTCTTAATGTACTGACTTACAGCTTAACTACCTCCCTTGTTCAGACGTGTAGAATTTTTCTTGGCCGTTCGCTCAGTATAAACAGTTTTATAAAAGCCTATATTTTTATTCTCGATAGCATCACTATGCTCATAAAGCGGTGACTCGCGGTTCCTCACAGTGACGGGCAGGGTTCGACTCCAGGTTAAGCCATGTGGGATTTATTGTGGGTGACACAGTACTGGCGCAGATTTCTCCCAATATTACGGTTACCATTGTCCGGAGTAGTCCATCCTACCATCAAGGACTGTTACAACAGCCTCACTAGCGAACTAAGTGGACTCAGCCAAACCCCACCTCAAGAATCGCGAAAAAAATTAAAATAAAAAATATAATCGGGTACCTTGAACTCCCCACGCTCAACCTCTCTCGCGCACCACACGCTTCCTGAGTGGTGGGCTACATACAAATTCATGTGCAACCAGAACTCAGAGGTCCCCATTAATAGAACAGTAAAAAAAAAGTCCCTGTGCTTAATTAGTTAAGTATTATGCTATGAAGATATATGAAGCAGTGGATGTATAGTTCCACCTTTCTTCACATCGGCACTAGACGGAGATGAGCGATCAACTTCCCGGCCCTGTCGCTTTACTCCCGAGGAAAGAGTCCCCGGTGCCCACTGGATAGAATGGGTGGGCCACAGGTTGGATCTCGACGTTGAGGAGAAGAGAAAATCTTACACTGCAGGGAATTGAACCCAGGCCGTCCAGCCCATAGCCCGTCGTTTTACCGACTGAGCTATCCCGACTCGTGATAGGAGAGCAGGGCGGTGAACATCGGCGCTCTTGCCCATTGCGAGGATCACAATCGTTGGCCACACACAGGAATTTCGCTACAAAGGCCGTCAGATCCGCAGTGCCCGTCTGTGCGCCCAGGGATTTCGCTCATTCCCTGGAAGCTCCAGAGACTGCCCAATGGGCGGGATCCTGCGCTAATATCACTATCGAGACAATTTCGAATCAATATCCTCTCTTCGACCGTCACGATGTCGAATTCCTAGAACTGGGTTCGAATCCTGCTCAAAACACTTAAATATTTTCACGTATTTCGAGCCGGGACAGCGCAGTCGGTATAGCGACTCCCTACAGGCTGGACGGCCGAAGCGTCGGAGTTCGAGTCCCGGTAGGGACAAGAATTTTCACTTCTCCATGTTGTCCAAAAGGTCTCTGGGGTCCACCCAGCCTCCTATCCAATAGATACCGGGGGCTATTTCCCCGGGAGTAAAGCGGCCAGGGCGTGAAGCTGACCACTCATCTCCAGCTAGTGCCGAGACTAAGAAAATGTGAATCTACACATTCACTCCCCCATACGCCTTCACGACGCAGTGCTTAATTAGATAAGCATATGAACTTAACTTTTTCGAGTTGTCCTGTGGATACACAGAAACTACGAAAGATCGCCTTTACCTGACTCCGAGCAGCCTCTAAGAACCCTCTTTAACACCAAATTTCCGAGGGAATATTTTCGATATACAGGGATATACACCCAAAACTTTGGTTACATGCGCGACCCAAACTGATGCTCCTGCTGTTCAGTAGGTAGGGGTCGTGAAGCTGTACTGTTTGCAACAGGCCGAGAACCTCTAGCGTGGGTACGCTCCTCGTAACGTCGCCGTGGTCGCGGACGGTCCGCATCTGAGACAGTCGCAGCGGTATGCAGTACATGCGAGACGAAACCTGAGAATGTCTGTTGCACAGAGCCGCTTATCACGAGAGGCCACTCGCTAGACATAACACGGAAGTCCAGCTGGTGCGTGTTCATCGACCCCGAAGTCGTGTCCTTGTGCCATAAAAACGATCACGGAACGAGGGGCGTGTCCGATCGTCTGTAGTGTTGCTAGGCGTTCGTATTTACACCTCTAGGAAGACATACTTCTTATTACGTTAGTGTGAACACTTGTAATCTATTAGGCCTAATGTTTAATGGCTTAGCCAATTATAACCCACGTTCCACACTCCACTGAGAAAGCAGTCTCAGTGTCTTATGATCTGCTGGGTCCCAGACACGAATCCTTTCATGTCACTTAACATCGTTACATAAATTTGCGCCGAATGAAGATCATAAAGTATGACGTAACTGAAAGGACTGCAGGAAAGTTGACCGTGGCCTGTATCAATCGTTCACTTTCGGTTTTCTTTATGACGGAATCTGGAAAGGTTTCTGGTTATCGCCGATTCATAACAGTCTGTTAGGAAAGCAAGTATCTTGAATGTTGATGTGAGATTCTCAGAGCGGTCACTATCAAGTCACTGTCTTCTACGGTCTTCTGAGATGTATAACCGTATAGTTTCGAGAACGTCTATCGTTTCTGGGGACCATACTGTCTCCATCGTCAGGGTTGAAGAGTAAGCCAAAAAGAAACAAGCAGCAGGAGGTGACAAGCTCAGCTTCGCGTATTTAGGCTGCTTCCTTGCTTGGCTTCCTCTTGTACCATGAAGATGGAGCCCATATATTCCTCCGAAACGTCGGACTTTCTCCTACCTACACGGCGTTATAACCCAGAAGACTGTGTCTTTTAAGAAACGTGAACGTCATAAGTTTTTGCGCTGCATGAAGGAAAAGTATTGAAGGTCAACTCCTTAATTTGTCTGACGACCTATGCCACAACAATTCTGGCAGCGGTTCACTGTCTGAAATACACACGACGCTTCGGAAGTTGGTTCTCCCGTCTTTAGATGACTGACAATTAGAGATGTGATCATTTTAGTTTCGAGCTCGGTGACAGCGATCAAATACGAAACCTCTTAAATACAGCAACGAGCAGGGTTTGTTAAATTGATGCTTGAGCCAAACGAGAAGTGACATAATGACTCGGTGAAGGTGTTAAAGACTGTGACGTGATTGATACATAACTGCCTGGAGATTTTTTACGGAAACTCAAAAGCAGATTTCAAGATATTTAAAAGTAAATGGGTTATGAGGTGACACTGCAAGCGTGACGACCAAGATGCGTCAGCATCCAAGACGCCCAGAGGTGACATCATGATGTAGGTTTTATGAATTAGATGAATGATGACTTATGCCTAAGAAGTTCGAAATTGGTATTAAATTGCAAATCTGTTTCCTTTAATTTTTAGTCTAGCAAGAATCGGAAATGCCACACTGTTCACTTTAATTTCATACATAAACAATCCACGTCATATCTTTTCAAATGCGCACATCTGTTGTTTTCATCAACAATACGCAACAAGTTCTGTGAAGAATTCTTTCAAATACTTCATGTTGTATGACACGACTACCATAGGCCTAAGCCATGTTTCCTGATAGTCGTGTCATACAACATGAAGTATTTGAAAGAATTCTTCACAGAACTTGTTGCGTATTGTTGATGAAAACAACAGATGTGCGCATTTGAAAAGATATGACGTGGATTGTTTATGTATGAAATTAAAGTGAACAGTGTGGCATTTCCGATTCTTGCTAGACTAAAAATTAAAGAAAACAGATTAAATTACCCTGCCTAGAAATCCATTAGTTATAGTCCTGAACCCGAAAAATACAGCCTAAACATAAATTTCCAGCGTCTATCAAGCTGCCATTTTATACCGCACAAGAAAGGCCTTAAAATTTCATTTATTTTCCGATGATTTATTACAGCACAAAATTTAAGAAAATTCGCTTCCATCAGGAAGATTTTACAGTCGTGATGTTGGTAACATTGGGCGTAAGAAATCAAAACATGTGACGCCTGGAGAGCGAATGTCTCTAGTGAATACTGCTCCTTCGTATTCGGAACTCCAAGACCAATTATCCTGCAGGAATTTCGTGGTTTTCCTCATCAAGAAGTATGAAAATGCCAGGACAATGGACCTACGACCTACGCACACGACTCCTCTCAGACCCTCATCAGTTCTCTGTCCTCCCCCGACTTCTGCAACGGCCCATTTCAGGGCTGACGTTACTTACTTTTGTCTTGTCTCATACTGGTTTAGTCTGTTCCTCACAGAAAGCCAGTGTGAAGATACGAATTTTCTTGTAGTTTCATATTATAACCCCGACATCCTCTCGAGCGGATGGCTCTGTTTGTTACCTGCTTCGTGCGGGTTTCTTGCATATTTACTCTTCAAACCTGAAGAAGAAAGCGACATATTTCTCCGAAACGTCGGTTGACTCTCGAGGGATTATATGACGTTATAATCCACACGATAAAACTCTCCACAACCACCGGCTCGAGGACCTCAAGCCCCACATCCTTACCTATACATCTTGCATGAAATATTGTCTGAAGGTGACCCAATACAAAAATGGGGCGGTACCAAACTTTGAGGTTAATTCAAACAGAATTAACGTAGACAAAATCCACACTTAATCCCTCACAAGAATAACATAAAATATTAATGGAAAAAGAATAACTGACCCGCAAGACTAAATTTCTATGCAATAGGAAAGTAATCTTGATGAGTCCTTCTGGGAAATTCTTGTTCCCTTAAAGACGAAGAAAGCGGGCTAGAAGAAAAGTCATACGTAAGTACTCAAACTTTCAGGGGTTGTAGTTAGTTATGCTGGAATAAACGCAATTTTATTTTAAACTACAGGGTGATTCATACAGAACCGGCCCGACGAAATGAGCTGTAATATAAAATATACCTTACAGATGTACACATATCTTATCTTGGATTGTGTGCCGTGATCAGAGCAGGTGTTGAAAGTGTCCGCCGTTTTCAAGTAGGCACTAGAAACACTCGCTGTTCAACAGTGTACTCCATGACTGTCGCCTGCGCACTGCAGACACGTTTCGGGATTGTCCTTGACCTTGCAGCATAAGGGCTGCCACTTGCCGGATCATGCGCACACCATTCGACTCAGCACGGCCCACGGATTATTACGTCGTAATTGTGAGCTGTTATATGCATCACCTGCGGAATTATTAGCAAATTCATCGGGCCGGTTCTATACAATTCACCCTGTATATGATACTGCGGCAGTAATGTTTTCTCCTCCCTAAATGAGGCCATAACTAGTTTTTTTTTGTAAGCACCACTGTTATATTTTTTGTAATCACACATACACACACTCTCTCTCTCTCTCTCTCTTTCCTGTTGCTCCCACTAAGGCTCATAGAACTTTGGTTTCACTTCAGTTTCTTAATCCTATACACAGTCGGAAGGACGCTACCTAACACAAACACAGAATAAACGCAGACAAAAACATCCATGCCTTGAGTGTGAATCGAACCCGCGATCCCAGTGTTCGAGCGGACGAAGATAGTTCTTGCCTTGGATCGCGAGGGCACTGTCATCGGCATTTGATAAACTAAACTTGTTTTACTTTTATCAACGTAATACGTATACATGTGCCAAATACCCAACACCGGTAAGGCCATCGTCTCGAATCCGCGCTGTTACAGCTCGACGTCTTGCATTTTTCATCCTGATGTGGCGTTAGCCTGCATTACACGTAGTTATCTGTAACCGTTCATTCTAATTGGTGGACTATTTTGTATTAATTAAACCTATATTAAGTTAACATCAAGTAAATACAAAGAGATCCGGCAGATAGCCAACTCTTACACGCAGAAGGGACATGGTTCAAGTTTTGCTACGTGGACAGGAAGAAATATCTGGTACTTTCCTGGAATTCTGGCAGTTTCAGCAAAGTCGGAAAGTCTTTGAGAAGTTGAGATCTGACAGGTCGGAACAGCGATAACTTAAAAGTGGGACGGCCGGAGCCTCATACCCTGATCGTAATGCATCAAGTCGCTGTCAACCTTAGCGTCGGGTCGGCAACTGCCAGAGTCACATAGCAAAGCAACATGATTGGGAATTCACAAATTTAGGGAAACTCCTAGTTTGAAAACTTAACCAATGGCAAAAGTGGAGGAGTGGCTTCCTCTTGGAGTCTGGGGTTCGTGGACCTCAGGATTCAGAGAGAGTGCATTCCACCTCAAGGAGTCTTCATCCAACTTTCGGCGAAGTCAGTCTCAAATTTACAATTACCTTCCTTCAGAAAAGAAAGTATTACATGTTAAATACAATTAACTGTAAACATTAGAGTTTCCGTTGTATTCAGTGAACGGAGGTGAATTAAATAATTAGTAAGTGCAAAAGTCGGAAGTGGTGTACGTGATTGTAGCGTAAGGTTCTTCCTGCCCTGCCTGAGCCAGGCCCGTATAAGACCCCGGGATAAGAACTCACCTCTACCAGTTACAGAGTAGAACCCAGACACTCCCGTCTTTCCCTACTTGCGAGACACCTAAGGGTGTACAGGAAGCGAACTCTCGTCTACCAGCACCAACAACCACAATTCTCCTCCCTTCCCACCTAACTTCTCGACATCCACGAGAAGAGGGAGGACGGTGATAAGTGGAGCACAACGTAGGAGCAAGGAGGACGGTTACAAAGTGGCAACCAACGTAAGGGCCCAACGAAGTGAGCGGTTAGATATCTGTGTCTGTACACCATTTCACGAAGGTAAATACGATACATCGAGGTAAAATATCGCGTACTGTAGATCACAGCATTAGACTGGAATGATAGGCCAGCTTTACAGTCCGGCCGCTTTAACGTCAATGCCCGGTTTGGTGAGTTGGACCTTGTAACGAAAATAAATCCCCGTCCCTCCCTGAAACAGAGCTCCACACCCAGTCACTTGAATAAGCAATTCCAATTCACACATATGGCAGGCAGGAGCCACAGAACCGAAAGCATGCGGGTGCCGTACCTACAGGGGCACGCGGTAGCGCAGTCGGTTGAGGCACTATGCTACAAGCCGGAAGGTCGCAGGGCCGATCTATGACCCTGGGGGTTGACTCAGTCTCTAACAGAAATTAGTACCAGGAAACTTCCTGGGGATAAAGCACGACCGGCAGACTCGTAGGGCTGACAGACTCACCGTTATCTGTGAGCCTATTGTCTAGAGAAAATGTGGGCCTTCCACGGCCTGTTACAGGGACAGCTTTGTCACGACCACGACGACTTCGTACTGAAATCTCGGCAATCCATTTGCTTCATAAAACTTCTCACAGGCATCTGAGATATCTGTGGGACTTTAAAGAACAAGACCAGAGAAACATGTTACATGGGTGTGCCCATGATCCTTACGCTATTCGTCTTAGAATAGACGGCTCAAGGCCATTCCCACTCGCCAAGGTCATTGCCCATTCTCAAGCCACACGTTAGTTGTAAAGGAGACCAAACAGGGAAGTGTGGCAATGGCGACCAAGACCAGTGGCGTACCCGCATGGGAAGGGATTTATGGGGTCATATGCCTTCATAAAATGCTGAGCTGCCTCTTATGGCGTTTACTGGACTCCGGAATTAAAACCAGCGTCACAATAATGTTCATGCGTGTGTGTCTATAAATAACTAAACAATATTTCACTCATTTTCATGAAACCAGATATGAAAATTGTAACAGTGGACATCATGATGACGTGTTTTGAAGTCGATAACCTTGCCAGTTTTTTTTTTCCTTGGCACTACACCCCCAGTGGGCCTAGGGCTACCTCCGTGAACTTCTCCGTTCACTTCGGTTTTTCTAGATCTTACACATTCGGTAGGACTCCTTGGGCTGGTGATCAGCTCGTCGCAAGGCCTCTACCTGTACACAAACACTGAAAACGCACACACAGAAACTAAACATCCATGCCCTGAGTGGGATTCGAACCCACGATCCCGGTTTCCAAGCGAGCGAAGACAGTACATGCCTTAGACCGCTCGCCTATCGTGACCGGCAACCTTGCCAGTTACAAGACGAAAATTCGTAGGCTTGAGTGGAAGTGCATTCAAAACAGAATCTTCAAGTTTTGTTCGACAATACGTCTATTAAAAGTATTAATGAAATTGTCCTACCGTCTGCAAAATCATCGTGAAACTGAAGAATCAGAGGCCCTGGCCCAAGGGGACTGTAGAACCAGTGAAAAAAAAAATGAAATTGTTGCAGCGTAACCTGAGTGAAGAATTGGAACATTCCAGCACTAAAAATATGGACAATTCAGATGGCCCCAAACACAAAATGGCGATTTTCTCGGATATGAATTTAGCTATTTCGATTGCACTTCAAGAATTTATGAAGACCATATCCCTAAACAAACGCAACTGGTTGAGACACTATGCTACAAACCGGAAGGTCGCGGGTTCGAGTCCCGATGAGGTGGATTTTTTTTTTCCAATTTATTCAATTCTTCCATCCGCAATTTGGCCATGGGGTCGACTCATCCTCTAACAGAAATGAGTACCAGGAATGTTTCTCGAGGGTAAAGGGCGGCCGACGTGTAAGGCTGACAACTTTATTGCCATCTGTGAGCCGAATGTCAAGAGAAAATGTGGGAGCCTCAACGTCTCAGAACCCTATGGGTTTGCACTGCCTGTTACAAGGGTAGCTTTATCTTTACATCCCTAAACAAAGTTACAGAGGAGAATCATAACTGTATCTTCAGTAAATTGGTTTGGGCGTTTTAGATCTGAATAAAGATCAGTGTCTGATGAGCAGTAGATAATTACCAACACTTTGTATCCATATTACCCTGAAGAAAGAATCTCCTGATTCTTCCGAAAAACCGGTAAATATCTACGAGACTAAACAGCATCGCGTCTCAAAAGCAGGGCTCTTCACTGTCACAGGCATGAGAACTTCAAATTTCACATAGGCTAAATCGAGTTCAACCAGATTCACTAGGCTCCCTTCGAATTGCGTCGCCGGTGCTTCTACAACTAAAGGTAAAGATAAAGGTAGAGGTAAAGGCAAAATTCTCCCTGTCTTTAATTAGGCACCACAACATGAAAACATAACGACGCATCAGTTCTTAGCAGTCCCATCTACAATTTTCGTTATTTTCAAGTTATACATTGGTGGCCCCACCATAGCTCAAGCGGTTAGTCGCTGGCTTCCCACCGCGGCGGGCCGAGTTCGATCCCGGGTCTGGTGAAGTGGGATTTGTGGTGGACAAAGTGGCGCTGGGGAGGGTTTTCTCCGAGTACTTCGGTTTCCCCTGCCAATCTTCATCTCACCAAATTCTCCATCATCATAATCACCCGGGGGCAGGTACAGTAGGCCAATCAGTGGCCGCCGTGCCGAGTGGACACNTACCCCCCCCCCCTCCAAAATGAATTTAAAAAAATTCTTTTCAAGTTATACATGCATTTTGTTCCTTACGGTACAAGGGCTCTGCAGCCATGATTCAACTCTTGAAATCACAATAGCAATTAGAAATAACACAATCTTCTTCCGTTATATCTCATGTGTTCAACTATTCATGTTCAAAAACTGTATCACTGTTTTCTCTGTTGCAAGAAATGTGAATACACAATCACGGAGATCTAAGGCGATGATGCGCCGGTCACGGTAGCCGAGCGGTCTAAGGCATGCACTGTCTTCCCTAGCTAATAAGCCTGGATCGTGTGTTAGGATCCCACTCAGTGCATGAATGTTTAGTTTGTGTGTGTGCGTTTTTCTGTGTTTGTGTACAGGTAGAGGCCTTCCGACGAGCTGATCACCCGCCCAAGAAGTCCTACCGAATGTCTAAAATCTAGCAAACTGAAGTGAAACGGAGAGTTTTCATGGAGGCAGGCCAAGGCCAAAATTGTGGTTGCAGCGCCAAATGAAAAAAAAATGGCGATTATACGGCGCTCAACGATGAGGAGTGGCCAGCTTCACACTCCGGTCGCTTAATCCCAGCGTAAATATTGTAAATAGTATGTACTGTGTGAGCCCCCAATCCCTTCTGGAAGTGGTGGTAAAAGGAAAAGTCCCTACTGGGACAGAACTCCGGGCGTCCACCCAGTTGCCAATCACTATACTGAATGGCAGAGACTTATCTTCCAGTTAATGTGTTATAGGAGTGAGACTCTTATTTCAATTATCCGAGTAGTCGATTATCATAAATACATCAGTTCTAACTATTTCGGATAACTGAAGCACCAGTTCATTTACAAATAATTTTCATTATTTCTCTTATCCCAACATTTCGACATCTCTAACTAGACTTGTCAAACACCTAAGTTGCGTCGTTAACATTTCTGAGTTTTATTGAGAAAGTCTCAGGATGGATTCTCAACCTAGTCGTCGAAATCCTCGATATTTATAACTGTTTTCCTCAGTGCGTTAAGGCAATATCTGGGAAGTTGCCTTAAAATCGGTCACGGCAGATTTCTTACAAATCTTTTAAATTTCATCTCTCACACTATTATTTGTATTGCTAGTGGGGTGGGACTAAGTCCCTTGTACTGCGGCCACTTCTGGCCTATTGCACCAGCCCCAGATGATAGGTAAGGATGATTGCGGAGCAATTGGTGGAATAAAGATTGGCAGGGGAAACCGAAGTACTCGGAGAAAACTTGCCCAGCGCCACTTTTTCTACCACAAATCCCAAATTTACCAGACCCGGGATCGTTCCCGGGCCGCCGCGGTGGAAAGCCAGCGACTAACCGCTTGAGCTATGGCGCGGCCCCTTTAAAACCCGCCCCAGCGCCACTTTGTCCACCACAAATCCCACTTGACCAGACCCGGGATCGAACCCGGGCCGCCGCGGTGGGAAGCCAGCGACTAACCGCTTGAGCTATGACGCGGCCCTATCTCTCACACCAACTCTTCATTCAATTAAAACTATGCAGCTGGAAAATTTAATCACGGAAGTAGAACCAGATCAGCCTACAAACCTTCCCGATAACCGAAGTCCATAAGTGGCTCGCCTGTCTGTGTTTTGAAACATTTGTTGTATCTGGCGCAGCGCACATATGCTGCACAATCTGATTAGGTCACACATGCCAGGATACTGCCGCAAAAGGACGAACACGAAACAGCAGACTAAGTGCAAAAATATTTCAAGTATTCAAGGCCAAAGTGCTGCCCACATATCATAGGAATTTCTGCAACACATTTCAGAGGGCAATGACCTCACATCTGAAAGTTCTGCCATTAAAGTATGCCATAAATAATACAACGTTTGTCATTTTCTTGAATTTAATTTCATACTCCTATTCTACAAGACCAGCGGCAACAGGGGCAGATCATTCTGTATGATGGAAGCGGTCAAGCTCTAATGAAAGTGCTTGTCAAAATATTCGTTTTTATTGACTGAGCGTAACTAAACAAAATTGGGTAAACATAGGGCTTATTCTGTAGAAAGTAATTCTAATAGGACAAATGTGCCTGGAATGTTCTTCTATTACAGGACAATCAGATAACACTGAAAACGTCGTATCTTCTAACGTCTCAAAACACGGCGAAACCTCTCTCATTCGGACTTCACTAATTCGGAATTCGCGATAATTCGGACAACATTTTGCCCATTATGACCTTGATGATCACATTGTCGCGATCAGCGGCAGCACAGATGACAGCAGATATGTGTAAACCTCAAGTCCAATAATATTATGCAGGCTACCTGAAATTTGTTTTATGATATGAAATCTAAGTTTCAAAATAAAGCTGTACTGAATAAGAAGACATGCGAAATCCATTTTTATCCTGAAGACATCTTCAGTACCACTTATATAATTCGGACTTTTAGAAATCTGAACAAGGGTTCGCTTCCAATTAGTCCGAATTAGTGAGGTATTACTCTATTTAAAAATATGTCCAGTTACAAAAATAAATAAAGAGATCTTATATAAATAATATTTTGAAAATAAAGGTTGGAACTTATTCACAGAGGGCACGCGGTAGCGTAGTTGGTTGAGGCACTATGCTACAAGCTGGAAGATCGCTGGTTCAAGTCCCGATGAGGTCACTGATTTTTTTCAATTGACTTAATCCTTCCAGCCGCACTATGGCCCTGGGGTTCACTCAGCCTCTAACAGAAATGAGTACCAGAAATATACTTCGAATATTCTTGGGGGTAAAGGGCGGCCGGCGCGTAAGGCTGACAACCTTGCCGCCATCTATGAGCCGATTGTCTAGAAAGTGTGGGAACCTCAACATCTCACAACCCTATTCGTCTCCACGGCCTGTTACAGGGATACCTTTACTTTTTACTTTTACTTATTCATAGGTAAGTTAACGTTACGTAGGTGGGCAGGGTATGTAGCACGAGTGGTGGAGTGCATATAGGATATTGGTGGGAAAACCAGAAGGAAAGAGACCACTGGGAAGACCAACGCGTAGGTGGGTGAACAATATTAAAATGGATCTTAGAGAGATACGATGGGATGGTATGGATTGGATTGGTCTGGCTCAGGAGAGGGACCAGTGGAAGGTTCTTGTGAACACGGTAATAAACCTTCGGGTTCCATGAAATGCTGGGGCATCCTTGAGTAGCTGCAGACTTCGCTTCTCAAGAAGGGCTCAGCTTCGTAAGTAAGTATGAGGGAAGAAGTGACAGCAGTCTGGTGAAAACTGTAACATGAGGAGTTTCGTAAGTTTATTCGTCATAAAATACAGGAACTTAATTATATGACGCTGCCGTACCGTCGAAGGCCCACCGAAAGTTTCCCCCGAATTAGTTTTCGCTTTTCATGGACGTTAGCGGCCTCATAAATTGAGAAGCCTGTACTATTAGGATGACCATATTAAGAAGGCCGAGATAGCAGAAGCTTGTACTACGCATGGACGAGAAGATAAATGCATAGAAAGTTTGGTACGAAAAGCAGGTGCAAGAAACCACCTGGAAAACCTACGCATGAATGGGTGATAATAAAATTGACATTAAAAATACGATGCGCATGCGTGAACTAATTCATCTGGCTCAGAACAGGGAACATACTGAGGAACTTCCGGATTGCACACAATGCAACGAAACTACAGCTAGTGGCGCCAAACACGTTATTCGGCGGTTGTAGACATATGGCAGTAATTAAAACAGTTCAATGCAGCATCTTCATTTCTTTCTATTATCTTGTTTTCGTGGCCTAATATACAGCAGACTTTAAACCAGGGCCTCCCAATTCGAGGGCTGCGTGCTGCCCGCCACAATAACCTTTAATTTGTCACAGCATGCAACGGCCTAATTTAATGCTAGAGGAAAACCACGAACACATATAAGTCTAATTTGTGTTCCGACCTAACTTCTAACCAGGCACCTCCCAAATATAAGTTGGAAGTCCTCCCGCTTTGGTCAACGTTGTCCGTTAAGTTCAGTAGAGGCGATTAAAGTGTTTCACATTTTCTGTTCGTCTCACATATGAAATTAACAACACGGTGCAAAACTTGATGATTATAAACTAAAATCACTAAGGAGGCTATACTGACCGGAAAATTATAGGCAAATGAAAAATGGAGAAAGTTGCGTAACCAGCAGCCTCGTGTTTCTGCCTCCCTCTTCAGTATCAGGATGGGATGGGACATATAGCCCTTACATATGTACGTATGCATATATGCCATTCCACTATGTATGTTTCATGTATATGTAGGTTACAGGACTAAGTTGCAATTACAAGTATAAACCGAAACATGCGACTGAGTGTAAATTTTGCTGCTGACTTTACATAATCATCAGTCATTATTCGTCAAAAGAGGATTATTAAGTTCTACCATCATACATACATACATACAGTAGCATGCAGACCCGTTGCTGAGTAATGACTCTACAAACAACGCCCGCTGCTAGGCAACAGATTCCTAATTAGCAACAACTGAAGAGCAACAGAGGAACTGTGCTTCTTATGCGGTCCGTGCCGAGATGTTATAACCAGGATAATTAGTGAGAGACTGCAGTGCAGTGAAGACTTGAGTTGGAGTCAGTGAAGAGAAGACTAGGAAGTTGGTGTGAGACAGGCACGAGCCTGGGAGTTAGTCAGTTGGAGCAAAAAGTTACCGTATTTACGCATGTATAGGCCGCGTGCGTGTATAGGCCGCAGCACAATTTTCAGACAGAAATTATAGAAAAAATAATTTTCTTGGAATATTATTTCAGGAGTAGAAATTATTCCGAAATTTGGCAACGTTAATTTTTTTTAAATGAAGTGTGATTTTGAATATTTCGAATATAAGCCGCACCCCAGTTTTCCTCTTGAATTTTTGGCAAAAAATGTGCGGCCTATACATGCGTAAATATGGTATATTCGCCAGCCGATAAGGACGTTAGCAGAGGACACTGTTAGGCTCCGTTACCATGAAACGAATAATGAAGACAGAAGACTTTATGTGTTCTGTAGTTACGGTGGTCTTTAGAGTGTGTAAACCAGCGAAGCTGTTATACTTACTGGCAGTAACGTGTTGAGTGTATAAATGTTCAATAAATCCAATCACCGACCCAAATCCCGTCTATAGTCACTCTATCACGTGACAACATATATATACACAAACACATAAGTGTGAGTTTAGGCACGTATGCATGCATGTGTGTATGCCGTATGTATGTAAGTCATATGTTTCATGTGTGTACATAGCCATATATGTTGAAGCACGCATGTACGTTTGAATAAGTATGTGTGTGTGTGTGTATTTATGTATGTATATATGCATGCATGAACGTAAGCAAAAGGCGCCAGGCTCCTCATGCAAAATTTGGCCACTTCAATAACAGGGCCTAAACCAGAATTTTAATTACACTTCTGGAATGCCTAAGTCGAATTTTAATGACAGCGATTTGGAAGATGCCAACTAATTATATGGATATTTTCGACACGTAAGCAGTGTAAAGTGAAGGCCCGGCAAACACAAATGTTTGTCGATGTTGCCAAATTAGGTACATTTTCCCTCTGTCTCTCTCTACAGATTTTACTGACAGACAGTTGCTGGACCCCCCCCCCCCACCCGGTCCGTGATCTAGCCACTAGCGTCGCCTGGCATTCATTTCGACTGCAATGAACCCAACTCCTGTCTTATACACCTCATTATACTCTTTAGGTTGGGGAGACCATAAAGAAAGCATCTCCGTGGCCATAGAACTTACTAATGCCCTTGACCGCCTTCATTTGGTCAAAACCTGAGGGGTTTTTGTCCTAAAGCAGAGCTGCCTGGATCGCAGCAAACTCCTGCAATAGTTTGGCACCAACCTCCATTACTCGGGTAATCAAACTCTTGACCCCGGTGGGGACTTCCGATAGCTATAAAAATGCAAATAATATTTTAAGTAGTCATATGCACCGCCTCTGTGGTCTAGTGGTCAGAGTTCCTGACTACAGATCCAGGGGTCCGGGTTCGATTGCCGGTGCCACCAAATTTTCTGAGAAGTAGTGGGTCTGGAACGGGGTCCACTCAGCCTCGTGATGATAATTGAGGATCTGTTTCAAGGAAATAGCGGTTCCGGTCTAGAAAACCGAAATTAACGGCCGCGAGGATTCATTGCGCTAACCACGCGACACTCTCTATCCGCTAAAGTTGGCACTAACTTAGCCGACAAGCGGCGGTCGCTCGGTCGGTATAGTTCGCTTGCGGACTACAAGACATGGAGTTTGTTTTTGTTGTTTATATTGAAGTCTTTTAACTGCAACAAATTCTAGTAAAGCAAAGTAAAAGCAGTAAGGTTATCCCTGTAACAGGCTGTGGAGGTCCATACGATTGTGAGATGTTGAGGTCCTCACCATTTTCTAGACAGTCGGCTCACAGATGGCGGAGAAGCTGTCAGCCTTACGTGCAGGCCGCCCTTTACCAACAAGAACATTCCTGGTACTAATGTCTGTTAGAGGCTGAGTCGGCCCCAGGGCTATAGTGCGGCTGGAAGGATTAGGTAAATTGGAAAAAAAAAATCCACCTAATCGGGATTCGATTCCGCGACCTTCCGACTTGTAGCATAGTGCCTCGACCAACTACGCTACCGGGTGCCCCTGTAATAAATTCTAGTATATTATGTAAACACTCAAGAAAACGTTTAGATCTAAGAATAGCAACGTTAAGCGGGCAGCGCAATGAGGATGTACGCAGTGTATGCAGGTCACCTACCGCGCTTCTGTGGCTTGCATATACTCCATATAACGGGGCACGCGGTAGCGTACTTGGTGGAGGAACTACGCTACAAGCAGGACGGCCGCGGGTTTCATTCTCCATGAGGTCACTGGATTTACCTAATCCTTCCAGCCGCACTATGGCCCTGGGGTCGACCCAGCCTCTAACATAAATGAGTACCAGGAATCTTCCTGGGGGATAAGGAGCAGCCGGCGCGTAAGGCTGACAACCTCACCGCCATCTGTGAGTCGACTGTCTACAAAATGTGGGAGCCTCCACGGATTGTTACATGGATAGCTTTACCTTTACTCCACAGGTTAATGGAACGTGAGTGCGTCATCGTCAGTTAGTGACGCAGACCGTTACGTCATCATTATATACGAAGTTACTAGAATCTATTTAAAACATAACTTGTGTTTCTGGCAGTCACTCCTCGGTTTAGGAAACTGAAGCGTTGGTAGTTCTTCGGCATGGCTGTCTCTTACGCAATGCATGACGTCACCTGGTTCGTACAGTAACGCACTTCAGCTTGCAACACCTACTAGCCACCACTGCTCAGAAAGTAGAATTTAAATAAAAGTAGCCCAGGTGGCATAAATTTCTTCTCGAAGATTCTTGTTTTCTGGTTTCCAAACTCAAGGACAGTCTCATAAATTGAAGAAAGTTTTATGCATTATTTATCCGAACGTAACATCTGAATGAACAAGTGAAATTGTGTCTTGAGAGACATCGGAATCATGTCGACAAATACAGCAACTAAAATAAAACTTAAGAAGTATATTAAATGGCAATCTTCGGAAGCTGCAATTGCTTTTAATGTTGTGTCATAAGATCATACCTATAGTTTTTTAATATTATTATTATTGCTAGTGGGGTGGGACTAAGTCCCTTGTACTGCGGCCACTTCTGGCCTATTGTACCAGCACCAGATGATAGGTGAGGGTGATTGTGGACCAGTTGGTGGAATGAAGATTGGCAGGGGAACCCGAAGTACTCGGAAAAAACCTGTCACAGCGCCATTTTGTCCACCACAAATCCCTCTTGACCAGACCCGGGATCGAAACCGGACCGCCGCGGTGTGAAGCCAGCGACTAACCGCTTGAGCTACGGCGCGGCCTATACCTATAGTGACTCTCCTTCCGCCAGATCATCAGTCACATCCTTAGCTAGATCAGGCTACTGATGAATACACATCGTACAGAACTTAAAACTGCTTCCCTGTACAATTTCAGTTTTTTGGGGGGGCAGACATGTTATTGTAAGCGTGCTGTGTTTGAAAGACGTTGGTATTTACACACACACACACACACACAAATGCTTATTAAAAATGATAAAATTTAAAATATACATAATTTTGTTATATTTTAGCGTCCTGTTGCACTGATTTAAGTTCATGATTTGTTTATTCCGTCTTGCAGTGCATACACTTATCTATCTTCTTCTTTCACTTTCACTTCTTCATTGACATTTGTCAATATATATGATGGACATATATTTTAGTTATTTTAAAGTGAAGACAAGGCATACAATGTACTAGTTTGACGTGAATTGAGTAGCACCTGAAGATGGCATTCTTATGCCGAAACATGTAGTGAAAGTGAAAGAAGAAGATAGATAAGTGTATGCACTGCAAGACGGAATAAACAAATCATGATACATAATTTTGCCTACGAGTAACACGATAAAAACTTCGAGGTAAAACGTCACACATCCTAACCTCAACACTACATAAATGTGAGTAATCTGTTTTACGCTCTGGTCGCCTTTACCCTTCCCCGAAATATGAGGTTAGTATATAGCCACTAGACGAGACACCTGCTGGGTTTGAAACCAGTCACTTACTTGTGTGCACTATTAGGTAAGGCTTTCCTACAGTAGGGTCCATTGAGAAACGCGATACTCCAAGAAGCTAAACACTTGTAACACTTATAAGGGACACCTGAATATCGACGAAAGTGTTCTAAAAGAAAAGCTTGACAACTAGAAGCAGTCCAAGTAATTCGGTGTCCGTTGCCGTGAATGGTACTTATTCACCCACATTAAGAAGGACGCTGCGAAGACTGTTCGACCTATCGTGTGCTCGCACTGCTGCATTCCGCAAGCATTCAAATTGAAATGCAGGATGATGATGCACGTGGAGGAGACGCGAAATGCGACGGCAATTAACGGTATCCAAAACAGCGTCCCGCATTGGGGGGACGGCGTCTGAGGAAAATTACAAAAGGATACTGCAGCCTGAAGCACTCTTACTTTGAAATTCTTTCCTTACGAATTCTTCGTTTTTCTTACAATTACACCCACTGCCGCTGAATTACATTTCATACAAATGATATTAATACAAGCGGTAGCGTAGTTGGTTGAGGCACTATGCTACAAGTCGGAAGGTCACGGGTTCGATTCCCAATGAGTTCACTGAGTTTCTTCACTTTACCTAATCCTCCCAGCCGCACTATGGCCCTGGGGTCCACTCGGCTTCTAACAGAAATGAGTACCAGGAAGATTCCTGGGGAGTAAAGAGCGGCCGGCGCTTAAGGCTGAAAACCTTACCGCCATCTGTGAGCCGATTGTCTAGAAAATGTGGAAGCCTCGATGTCTCACAACCCTATGGCCATTCACGGCCTATTACAGGAATAATTCTTTTAATAATGTGACGAATGACCACTGCTAGGAAACGGTTCGGCAAACACCACCTGATAGCCGGAATAATGAAGCCAGAGTGAAAAGTTCATTGCTAGCCAGCGGCTCGCTAAAACACGTTTCGTGTCAACGAAGATTCAAGAAAGGTTTCCACTTATACGGGCAAGCAACCAACGATTTACATGGATAGGCACTGGACTGCATAAGGAGCGAAGCAGAGAAGAATGATTCATTCGTAAGACAGACGCAGTAGAAGAAGTGATTGATTCGTAAATCAGAACCAAGTCAGTCACAGCGGAAGAGAAGACACACGTGGTCCCGTAAGGAATGGCGGGAGTCTAAGTCAGTCATTGATTACGATCTGTTATAATTGATCGTAATTGTAACAAGTGCCAATAAATCCAATCATCAATTCCAGAACCCGTTATATTCGTCACGCGAACCCCTCCAGCGTGACAGTGCCATCAGGCGCCAACTACTTACAAGTATATCGCCAAGCTATGTTTTGTTTACAACTCATTTTGCATTGGATACTCGTACGTTTCGGTTTTCTTGGAATTCGTCAGAAGAAAACTACTAATATGCAGTACGATCTTGCAACTGACTAAAATACGTGTACGTGAAACCCTTAATAGCAGACTAGCAATTAACTTCATTTCTTTATTCTTCAATCAAAATTCTACTAGTCAGTTAAATATTCGATTTAAACTGGTGTTCGAATTACAATTAAAACTTAATTCTTTAAAGCTCTTATGTACATATGCATACATTATTCATTATAGAGGACACAGTAGCTCGATCTATAGGGTCTACAGTATCGAAGGGTAGGATAATTAGTGGTAGTAACTCCGACTCCAGGAGCCGCGCCATAGCTCAAGCGGTTAGTCGCTGGCTTCCTACCGCGGCGACCTGGGTTCGGTCAAGTGGGATTTGTGGTGGACAAAGTGGCGCTGGGGCAGGTTTTCTCCGAGTACTTCGGTTTCCCCTGCCAATCTTCATTCCACAAACTGGTCCACAATCACCCTCACCTATCATATGGGGCTGGTACAATAGGCCAGAATTGGCCGCATTACAAGGGACTTAGTCCCACCTCACTAGCAATAAAGAAGAACTCCGACTCCAGTGTGAACTGTCGAGAGATAGGAGTCCAGTGAATAGTGAATGATTTTTGATGTATTGTGCCGCACTACACAAATGAACTTCGAAAACCACGAAAATTATTGCTGAATATTGCTGGTGCTCTAGTGGAGATTTGAACCTGTGTCGTCTCGATTACGAAGCTGCAGTACCACATACACTCCACCACAACGATCGAGAGAAGGGTTATAGGAAAATTACTGTAAGACGTTTAGGGATTGACTCCTCTGACCTTCCAAACATGGTTTAGGTACGAACCATAAAATGAAGATCTAAAAATAAAAAGAGAAATAAACAGAACTGGTCGTAAATCGCACTTTCATTACACGGGTACAAAAATAAGTATTGGTAAGATTTATATTTTCGAAGTTGCTAAAGTTGATTCTGAAATCACTGCTCGTAATATCCAAAGGTGAAGGACTAAAAATGAACGAAAACAAAATTTGTAAGAGACATACTTTTTATAGACGTGCATGTATAAAATATAGGGTAGGGATGGGCAAATTGACCCCCTAACAATAATGTCGCGTGATGGAGTGTGGACGGGGTTTGGATTAGTGACTACAAGTTACTATAGCGCTATCGCAAATTCGCAAACTCTGCAATTCACTACAGCATGTAGTAAGTCTTTTCAGTCTGCTGTGTCTTCACCGGCCGTCTGGTAACGGCTTCCAACGCTGTAGCTCCCACAGCTTTCGTATTGCATCGCTTCATCTTCTAGCTGGCTTTCGTCTAACTCACAACTCGGCGTTGGTACGCAACGGCTTCTAACAGTGGGGGCTCCTCCGCCTCCCACGCCTCCACCAGGGGCGATTTTCACACAACAGCCTCAGACTGACTGGCTTCCAGCAGAGCCGTTCTTGGTTTCGGGTCCTTTTGGCACCCATGACCATATTTCCGTTCTTTCCCGACTTTTACGTGTTTTGAAATGGAGCCTCTTCGGCGAAAGGAGGGGTCTAATACTGGCCACTCCCTCTCTAATGAGTCACTGTGCTGGCTCTCACTCTTTCACTCACTCGCTGAATTATTCTCTTATCCCTGGCTCACTGACTGGCTTGTGTTTCGTTTCTCCAGATACAGCCCCTACACGGACCTAACAGAAAACACCATTCCTCTGTTAATGTTGGTGACGTGGTATCACGTGTTCCACTGTAGCGAGACTATCCGCCTGGTGGGGGAACGCGTGGCAAAACCGCTTCCCACAGCTCTCCTACTCTTGTGTAACGTCACTGCAGACGCGGACGTGACATGTACCTCTGCTGCGTGTAAGCGTGACTATGGTCACGTGACCTGGTAGCCGTGGAAATGTGTTCACAGAGCTATTGCCTCGCATCGGCCGTCTCCGCTAATTAAACTAATCCGGCTTTCAGCAGACCATGCTACAATACATTTTACAAAATCTCACGTATGGTTCATTGAAAAGCACCCCCATGTTTATTATTATATTCACGATTTTTGTTCTACTAAAATATATGATACTGTCACGTGTATGAGTGACTATACGGGGGTTTGGATTGGTAATTGCATTTATTGAACAACAATACACACAGCTCGTAACTACAAGTAACTATAGCGCTATTACTATTTCACACACTATGCAGTTCACTACAGCAGATACTAAGTCCTTTCAGTGTGATCTGTCTTCACCAATCGTTGTCTGGTAACGGCTTCAACGCCCTAGACCCCTCAACTTCCATGTTCATGTCCTTATTGTTCGGCGACTGTCTCACAACTAACTCCCAGGCAGGCGGCCATCTCGCAACAACGTCCTACTATTCTGTTTGACTCCAACTAAACTCTCTCCTGCTTATAACTCGGCGAGGACCGCCTAGAAAACAGATCTCTCCACAGTTCTTCTACTGTTGCGTCATGCAGCTTTTACACGGACAGCTTAGAAAACACCGCTTCCCAGTTAGTCCATTGGTGCGTGTTAGGAACTTGTTGCCTAGCAACAGGCGTTGTTTACAGATTCATTATTTAGCAACGGATCTACAAGCTACAATATTGATTATATCTAGTCAAGGCATCATATATTAAGAACCGTTTTATCGGGCACTGCATATATGTCCGTCTTCCCCTTCTTATAGTGTCCATTTTGGACACTATAGGGGCAAATGGACACTGTCTTCTCTTAGTCGCTCGTACTATTGTAACTAATTCCACGAAAATAGTTCTCCTTGAGAAGCAAACAGTCGCTCATCAGTTCAAGAGCCTCAAAACATGTCATAAAGCCCAAAGGTTCACTACCGTGTTCACAAGAGCTCGTCACTTGTTCCTATCCCGAGTCAGATTAACCCAGTCCATACCACCCCATCCTATTTCTATAAGATCCACTTGCATACTATCCTCGACCTCCGTCTATGTCTTCCTAGTTATCTCTTTCCTCCCGGCTTTCCCACCAAAAACTGCATATCCCTCTTCTCCCCCATGTGTGCTACGTTCACTGCCAATCTCATCCTACTTGACTAGGTCATTGTAATTTCTTCTGGAGAAGAGTATAAGTAATACGGCACACAAACTATGGGTCAGTGCTGAACTGTGCGCACCGCACGTGGTACCAATACAAACATTTGAGACAATGTACCCAGCAGTCGACATCTTTGTCGCACAAATCGTCTGCACCGCGGATTTCTTGTCTGGCTCAGTTAATAATGAGCTTCTTGGCACTGTATTTCTTCCTTTTAATTTCTGGACGAAATGAGGATCTGTCAGCACCTGGGATTATCCTGTTTGTCTTTTCTTTGTTTAAGACGTACTGGGATTGGGGCTGACATCTTCAAATCTTCTTCTGGCTGCAGACGCTGGCGATGGTGTCCTCTGCACTTCCTGCGTTTCTGGTGCAGTCGATTACGATTGAAAGAAACTGTGCACACAACCCTCATACCCACTTCAAAGCATTTCGCACAGCAGCTGCACGATTCATCACTTCTGCTAATATGCCTCCAAATGCCACTTTGTTCAGACATTTCTTTGGATCTCTTCGGATGTTCTTTCTGCAGAAATCATTATAGTACACCTTCAGTGAACCAAAAAATGCTACAACCAAGGGCTTATTGAATGTGGTGGCAAACACCAAAATAAAATGTCATTTGTTAATTACTTTTCTAGTGTTTGGAGGGTCCGAACCCATGGCCATCGAGAATAAAATTACAGGGCCAGGAGTTTTTGCCCGAATAAAATGATTCAGAAACAGATAAAACTGTACGACAGTACAGTACGACTTCTGTTGCGGGTGACACGCATATTTCATAGTGGTCAGTTTACCGCTGACCTACAGGCAGTTTACTAGAGTTTATGCAACAACACGGGAATCTGGTCGTACCTATGAAGCTACTGCAGCCAGATGACTTCCGCGCATCTGTTCAACACCAGATAGGCACATGTCTCCACATACATACATTTCTTACTCAGGCTGCAATGCTGCCAACATTTTCGACAGAAATATGAAAAGTTTTCTTGGGAGATGTCCGTTTGCCCCCACCTTACCCTATACATAAATTTAAGCAGGTATCTCCAATATAAAAGACATATACATAAGGTAGGTGTAAACATATATATATAATATATACAGAATATATAAGTAAAGTAAGTTAAAAAAGGTAAAGTTGTCCCTGTGCTTAACGAAATAAGCACTACGCCATGAAGGCGTATGGGGGAGTGGATATATAAATCCACATTTTATTGACCTCGGCACTAGTTGGAGGTGAGCAGTCAGCTTCACGCCCCGAACGCGTATATTTATCCAGCGATGAAAATACATGAAGTTTGAAAGTACATTTAAGACTTACGTTTCACAAATGCTGCTGGCACAAACTACAAAAACTACAAAAACATATGTCGTCGTACTGTGAGACATGATCACCGCAGCGGTATATCAGAATCCGGGGTATAACGAGGCGCAGTATATTGAGTGCACACTGTAAAAACAGCAGCAGCAGGATCAACAACAACAACAACAACAACAACAACAACAACAACAATAGCATCGACTACTACTAACTGGTGAAGTTGGCCACGCCATAGCTCAAGCGGTTAGTCGCTGGCTTCCCACTGCGGCAGCCCGGGTTCGATCCCGGGTCTGGTCAAGTGGGATTTGTGGTGGACAAAGTAGCGCTGGGGCAGGTTTTCTCTGAGTACTTCGGTTTCCCCTGCTAATCTTCATTCCACCAATTGCTCCACAATCACCCTCAAATATCATCTGGGGCTGGTACAATAGACCAGAAATGGCCGCAGTACAAGGGACTTACACCCACCCCACTAGCAATAATTTGTTGCATGGCAACAACTAAATCATTCGGACTACATAACACAATTCATTACCGAGAAACTCTAAATTGTAACCAAGGCAAACAATGAGAAAATTCAAGTAAACCTGTTTGCTCACTTATAACTGCCTATGGCATGCAATTCTGTCGTTACGTAGCAGTCACAGTTATTAGTAGTTACGGACAGGACCGCCAGACGGCAGTGAAACGTACCTACAATTCAATCAACGTTACAGTCTTCATCTTTTTTTCCTCCCTTGGCACTACAGCCCCAGTGGGCCTAGGCCTACCTCCATGAACTTCTCCTTTCACTTCGTAGATCTTACACATTCGGTAGGACTCCTTGGGCGAGTGATCAGCTCGTCGCAAGGCCTCTACCTGTACACAAACACAGAAAAACGCACACACACAAACTAAACATCCGTGCCCTGAGTGGGATTCGATCCCACGATCCCGGTTTCCAAGCGAGCGAAGACAGTACATGCCTTAGACCGCTCGGCTACCGTGACCGGCCAGTCTTAATCTTTACGAAAACAAATTCTCATTGTTGATAACGTGCATAGTAGGCGAAATTATGATTTAATATAGATGTATACAATTAGATCAACAGAGCCGATTTTCGTGAAAACTGTAGCTAAGATGGTAACGGGTTCTTCGAAGTTTCCGCCCATTTGTTGCATTTGAGATTATTCAAAATAATGAGTAATACAAAGAACAATTACAAAATACGACTATACAAGTATAATAGGGACTCTGTCCCAGGGGGTAAATCAGCCGGGGCGTCAAACTGACTATTCATCTCCATCTAGTGCCGAGGTCCATAATGGTGGAGCTATATCTCCACTCCTTCACGCGTCTTCATGGCGTGGTGCTCAGTTAATTAAGTACAGGGACAAATTTACCTTGTCTTACAGTGAATGCTGAGATAAGGGCGGAGGGGGGGCTGTGCCTAAGCAGCACTACATGAATGCGTTTAGGGGTGAAGCAGAACGGTCAGTTTCACGTTCAGCTCTTCCTTACCCACTGGAAAATATCCAATTTAGCATATTGATGGGTGCATTTTTTGGCCGATTGAATATCTTTTGAGGTGACGGTGAACTGAAAAATCCCTGCCCCTCCGCAAAATCAAGGCCAGTCATTAACTGACAGTGATAACCAGTACCACGGACACCGCGATAAAACTGCAACCGCTCCCTCCCCCACCGCGTACTGCTCATCGGTCATGGCCATTGCACCGTGTATCACAGTGCAGTGACAACACTGCTGCTTAGTCATGGGTAAGCACCGCGTTCGCTCTTAGGCCAGGAATCCAGTTCTTAGTTCCCCTCGGTCCTCTCAGCAAATCCTAGGACAGTGCTCTAAAATTCCATTTTTTCCCCATTCTTCCAAAATTTTCACGTACAATCACCCTGGAACAGTTGACGAAGCAAGGTGGGTCAAGCGGCTTCTAACTGCAGTCATGACTGCGACACCCACTATTCTTACCGCGGTTTGTCGTGGTCTTTCTCAGTTCCTCCAGGTAGATGACGGGGCTAGTAAAGAGTTCTATATTTGGGGATATGATGCCGTATTCATTGATTCATCAATGGCTCTACAGCCCTTTGTTGGGCCGTGGTCTGTTCTTCAGTTGCGTAATTTCTTTATGCAGACGGTAGGACTCCTTGGATGAGTGATCAGTCCGTTGCAAGGCCGCTACCTACACACAGAATAAACGCACACAGACATCCATACCTTAAGTGGGATTCGAACCCACGATCCCAGTGTTCGAGAGAGCGAAGAAAATTCATGCCTTAGACCACGCGGCCACTGTGATCATACAAAGCCGTATAGTCTGCTAAAAGTCAACCGACGTTGACACGTCGCCTCAATCTTCATGGTGGAAGAATAAGCCAAGGAAGGACCAGCGTGAAGCGTGTAGCAACTGGAGCTCAGCCGACTTTTCAACGGATTACATGGAATTACTGTAATCCCAGAAGGTGAACTCTTCATAACCACCTGTGTGAGACCCTCAAACCCTACGACGGTATGGTACCACAAATGAAGCCACTACAATCTCCTTCCAGATCCTTTCAAATTCATTATTCAGTATACGATCGTTCAGCGATACACAGCCAGAGTTACCGACCGAGTCGTCAAATGAACCACAAAGAAATAATGAATACGATAAATAGAGAAACAGAGTTAGGGTTATGTGTCTTCAGTAGCTGGTACAGGATCGTTATATAATATAGGAAGCAAGTCTAGGTCTCTTTATAAACTTCTTTATGGGTTAGTTTTGTATTGCGGACTTTAAAATCAACAAGTGTATCCTGAACAGGCCATCTGGCCGAGGATGCATATGAATGCGGGCCCGAGGCAATGTCTTTCTTATGCATACAGAGGCATTTAAAATACAGACATTAGAATAATATTTACACAAACGAAGAATGAAACACTTCGTGCCTACCAGTCACGTATCATGTGATGTTCAAATAATAGTTACTTGAGTGTAGGGTTTTCCCGTTGAAATTTCAACGGCACATCTTCAAACTATAAATATTGAGTGTGACGTGGTAACGCCAAACGTAAGAATTGTTTCTTCTCTCTCTCTCTCTCTCTCTCAGCTCCCTGGCCGTAAATACTGTCTACAGCCCACAAACTTATTGGTGTGGTGCATTTTGGGCCCGAAGATTTACAGCTCGTTGGGTTATGAGTATCCCACTTGCTGTGTTATGATATACATATTCAGCGTGTCCAGTAACCATTGATCTATGCCGACAATCGAGGTCGAGTGGACAGCACTCTTACTTCGTATTCGGAAGGCCCAGGATTCAAATCCAGGTCCGGAGACGGTCTATCCTGAACCATGACTGTCATTGCCTTCCCCGCCCCTCAAGGATATGGCGGAATAGGACCCAAAATCAGACACGACAGTTTCCTTCCATGCATTTCCACTTCATTCGGTGATCAAGCTATCACCCTATGCGATATAGCGTGACTTCTTGATTCATCTTCTAACCCAATATTGTCTGCAGCAGTGTTGTTGAAAAGCAAAGAAATTATTAGGATTTGCATCGAAATGAGGTCAGCTACAGTGACAAAACATTCATATTGTTATAAATATCGGTGTATCGTGGGACGAACAAACCCACAGCGAAATTAATGTGAAATATTAACAGCGTTCAGAAAAAAAGGAATAGGGTGCTACTGAAATTCTAAATAAACCAGTTAAATGGAGTTTTGCGTATAGACCCGGTGCTGAGCAGAGACTCTGTAAAGAGCGACCATTGCTAGGTAACGCCCATAACATGCACGCAACAACAGAACGGGTTATGCAACCCGTTTACAAGCAACGTATCGGTAAACAAGTCTATAACAATAGGGGTATTGTTGGGAACGGTGTTTTCTCTTCGGTTCGTGCAGAGTGACCGTCAGTCGCTATGTAACTTTGACTTTGACTTTCAGAATCTGCAGTCCAGTTCCGGAGTTCCAAGTGAGCTGTTAGTCGAGAGCTGGGCTCTGCAAGGGGAGGCTGAGAAGATGGCGCTATGGGTTCAGGTGTGGAGTGTTAATCAGCCGGAAGCTGAACAATCTCCATTGTTAAAATGCGTTACCAGAAATACCAGAGAACCAGCCATTCTTGAGAGCTGTTACCAAGCAACGACTAGTGAAATCAGACTGAGAAGACTTAGCGTGGAGTGATTTGTAGTGTGGAAATCAGCATTCGTGTTATAATTACTTGTAGTTCAGAGTGCTGTATTCAAGTGGTTAATAAATCAAGTACATCGAATTCATACCTCGTCTATAGTCACGTGACAGTATCTCCCTCAGTTATATCGACACTTTTAAACTATGTTTCATACCAAACTTTTAGGCACGACATGGACAAGAACTATCTCCTACAATTTACAACGCAGGAAGCCGGAAGAATTCAATGCGCGGCAGAAGCATGAACCAGCAACTACTACATGAGCCAAAACATTCAGAACATACTCTATAGTGGCTGTGCAAGCTCCATATCTCTGTATCACTGCTGAAATAATGCTTTGCACTGTAGAGATACAAACACGACACCTTTAGTTCACTTCAGCTGAGCACTACACAAGTATGCTAGCGGCCAATATATTCTGAACTGATGCTATACACAGTAGGTACGTCTATTTCGCCCTTATTCGCCCCTTTGTCCCTCAACTCGCTTCCTCACAACGCAGGCGTTAAGATTAGGGTCTCTGTCAACATGTCCATGTAGTCATTCGTGTGTGATTTCCACGTTGCATACTAATTACCTAGCCGGTCACGGTAGCCGAGCGATCTAAGGCATGTACTCTCTTTGCTCGCTTTGAAACTGGGATCGTGGGTTCGAATCCCATTCAGGGCATGGATGTTTAATTTGTGTTTGTGTGCTTTTCTGGGTTTGTCTACAGGTAGAGGCCTTGCGACGAGCTGATCACCCGCCCAAGGAATCCAACCAAATGTGTAAGATCTCGAAAAAGAGAAGTGAACGGAGAAGTTCATGGAGGTAGGCCTAGGCCCACTGGGGCTGTAGTGCCATGGGAGGAAAAAAAATACTAATTACCTTAACGAACTCCCCCGTACTTATTTATTTACTTACGGTTTATTTACTGACACTTTCAGAAGACCATACTGTGTAGTGTCAAATGATTGGATGGTGGTAAATAATGAATTCGAAAAGATGTATAAGGAAGTGGTAGCCGCATAATTTAAGATACTACCCCGAAATTTGCCTGGAAAGACTGAGGCAAATCACGAAGTGTCTGTGTCCTTTCAGGATTCGCTTCCGTCATCTCCCGAATGCAAGGGAGATGCATGACCGCTTGAGCGAGCCTGCTCGGGAACATCCGAACACAGAACCTGCAGACGCGTCATAAGTCTCGCATCAAATTTCGCCTGCCTACAGAGTCACTTGCGCGATCCCCACGCTGCAGAACAGTAACCTTAAAGAACTTTCTCGTAAAAGGTAAATTTGTCTCTGTGCATAACTAAGCAAGCACTACGCCATGAAGGCGTATGGGGAATGGATGTATAGATCCATATTTTCTTGACCTAGGCACTAGTTGGAGACGAGTGGTCAGCTTCGCGCCCTGGCCGCTTTACCCACGGGGAAAGAGCCCAAAGTAACCATTAGATAGGAGGTTGAGTGGACCACAGAGCCGGTCTGGAAGACGTGAAGACAAGAAAATTCTTGATCCTACCAGAACTCGAACTCCGACCCCTCGGTCGTCCAGCCAGTCGCTATACCGACTACGCTGTCCCGGCTCCTCTGTCTTCAATACCCCTGCTATCATTATACATGATGTCAGAAATGCTACTTCAACTAGCTCTATCAAGACGCACACCTCACACGTGGGCACTGGTAAAGTGTTCAAAAAACAGAAGGCAGGGCCCTAAACGTGTGGTCAGGCTGATCCACAATAACACGCCATCCACAGAGTACGTAGAAACAGTTGAATGAATTCCTTCAAAGTACATTACAGAGTGAGTGAGCATCGAGAAACGGCGGTGTCGGGCGGGGGACATACACAGTATTTTCTCCTCCTATCTAAATACTTGAAGATCACATCACAAAAAATTACAACTTTACGTATTACGCAAGTGTGGGCACGCGGTAGCGGATTTGGTTGAGACATTATGCTACAAGCCGGAAGGTAACGGGTTCGATTCCTGATATTATTCATTCTTCAATTGACCTAATCCTTCCAGTCGCACTATGGCCCTGGGGTCGACTCAGCCTCGAATAGAAACGAGTACCAGGAATCTTCCTGGGGGTAAAGGGCGGCAGGTGCATAAGGCTGACAACCTCACCGCCATCTGTGAGCCTCGACGTCTCACAACCTATGGGTCTCCACGGCCTGTTACAGGGATAGCTTTACCTCTTTTATCATATTACGTAAATGTACTGTTACTTACTTGTTTGTTTAGAGATTCTGTCGATAACGCGGGCTATATGTCTGTAACGTAGAACGAAAGGATGTGGAAGGAAGTGGCTGCGGCCTATTTTTTTTTGGCAACACCCAGCATTTTCTTGGAAGGACTGCGAGGAACATCAATCAAGATAGTTGGAGTTCGAAAAGAAATTCGAAAAGGTTATTTTCCGAACGCAAATCAGATGCGTCACAGTTGGAACCAATTGTTCGGTCAGTTTCGTACGATGCTCAGAACAAAGTGCTAAGGAGAAGGAAAAAGAAGGAAGAAGTAAGAGAAGAAAGAAAAAATCTGTATAATGAGGAGCTCCATGAGTTATATACTCTTCATCAGATACTGTTAAGATCATGAGAACGACCCATGAAGCAAGGATAGCGAGGAGTTGAAAACTGCGCACAAAATGGCTGCCGCAAACCACAGACATACGTGGGAAGGAAAGGTAAACTTGTCCCTATGCTTGATTAATTAAGGACCAAGCCATGGAGACGGGTGGGGAAGTAAAGATACAGCTCTACAATCTTTAACCCCACAACTACAAGATGAGTTGTCAGAGTCACGCCCCGGCCGCTTCGCCCCTGGGGAGAGAGGCTCCGGTAGCCATAGAATTGGAGGCTGATTATGCCCAGAGACGATCTGGACGCTGTGGAGAAGAGAAATATCATTTGCCTCTACTGGAAATCGAACCTCTGCCATCCAACCCGTCGCTATATCAGTTCCATTAAAGAACTTGAATGTGATGGCGTGGACTGGATTCAGCTGGCTCAGGCTAGAATCTAGTGGCGAACTTTTGTGAACATGGAAATTAACCACCGGATTCCTTAAAAGGCGGGAGATTTTTGTACCAGCTGAGCGTCTATTTACTTGTGAAGAAGCGCTCTGCTACTTAACTTGACGTCTAATCATATGAGGATTTCTTTCATTTCAGAATCAGTCGTAAATAGGCCTGCGTAGTAGTTATATAAGTTATCGGACCATTCTGTACGATCTGCAGAGGTCACTTAGCAATGAATGAGAAGAGATTGCGATAACGTACAGCGGTGACTTGGGGAGGGCTGCAGAGTTTCGCTGTACTTTGCTGAGCCTGTACACACAGACTTATGCTGTGTGTTTCTTTTATTGCTAGTGGGGTGGGATTATGTCCCTTGTACTACGGCCACTTCTGTCCTATTGTACCAGCCCCAGATGATAGGTGAGGGTGGAGCAATTGGTGGAATGAAGATTGGTGGGGGAAACCGAAGTACTCAGAGAATACCTGCCCCAGCGCCACTTTGTCCACCATAAATCCCACTTGACCAGAGCCGGGATCGAACCCGGGCCGCCGCGGTGGGAGGCCAGCGACTAACCGCTTTAGCTATGGCGCGACCATATGCTGTGGGTTACTCCGCGCCGCTGAGTGTCGCGAGTGTACAGAGTGGAACGTTAGCATTGCTGCTGAATGGTGAACTGAAAGGCGTTATTTTCGTGGGCGATTTCACGGCGTCTTCAGAACTGAGCCTATAGGGCGTCGGATCGTAGGGTAAATGAATGAAAAATCAGCTTGCGGAAGGAGGCGGCAGGGACCTCTCTGAGTCACTAAACCGGCGCTAAATCGGAGAGAACGAGGAAAGCCACTAAAACATCAAACAGAATAGTCGATCTCCCGGGCGAGATTCTCCCGAATATGTCTAGAGCGTTACCACTAGACCAATCCGCACGGTGATTTAGAGTGAATTTAGAAGGAAAACCAGGATAGTCCGTGTCTCGGCCGAGATTCCAACCGAGAAATTGACACATATGGGTCTACAGCACGGCCGCTGGATATTCATGATACTGGAAGTGTCTAACGAACAAAGTACGGCAGAGAATATCTGGAAAAAAGAGGGCAGAACAAACACAAGGTGACGACATTTCAGAGAGTAGTTAAAACAGAGAGGATGAAGTGGACAGGGAAGAAGAGACGAATACATTTTTATTGAAAATTGTCAAGGAAAGGGACAATTTTGTTGAAATAGTCGTAAATGGAAGAACTGCAATTAACCTACATGTTACAGGTTGTGCAACTGTACACTGGGCTGGATAAACCTCGGATGGGGAATAGTGTGTGATTTTGTGAGCACGGTAATGAACATTTGTTCGATAACAGAAGGAAATGTCTTGTCAAGCTGAACAATTTATAAACTCTCAAAGAATCCCCCGTGAGCTACCACGGAGAATGATGATTGTTCGGACACACTCAAGACGAACTAAAAAATTCCATGAAAAGTGTCAAAATAGTCGGTGTATGGGCCATGATTTAAAACCCCCCCCCCAACGAATACATGTCAAACTGCTACGACATTTTGCCTGGTTCGACATTTTCTTAAGTCTTGCGATCCAGTGCTGAGTAGCGGAAGTAGGGCAATATGAGACTCCATTTTGTGTTTTCTGGATCTCTTCATAAATGGCGGTTAGAACGAAGAAAAACTATTAGTATATCAACTTGGCAAATTTTATACCCTTTATTTACATAAAAAGTACCGCCTCTGTGGTCTAGTGGTCAGAGTTCCTGGTTACAGATCCAGAGGTTCGGGTTTGATTCCCGGAGCTACCATTTTTTTTTTCTGAGAAGTAGTGGGTCTGGAACGGGGTCCAGACAGTGATGATAACTGAGAAGCTATTTCAAGGAAATAGCGGCTCCGGTCTAGAAAACCGAAATTAACGGCCGTGGGGATTCGTTGCGCTGACCACGAGACAACCTCTATCCGCCAAAGTTGGCACTAACTTAGCCGACAAGCGGCGGTCGCTCGGTCGGTATAGTTCGCTTGCGGACTAAAATCACGGAGTTTTTTTATTTATTTACATAAAAAAACGTACAGAATTTAATTCTTCTGAGATTCATTTCTGTTGTGAGGGTAATATGAAATACCAACAACAATGTTACTATGTAATATAAATTAGTTTAAAGTTGTTTGCATCGACATTTAATGAACTTTCTGGAGTGTAACGGAATGGCTTAATCTGTTACTTTGAAAAATCGGGTACTACAATAGTAAGTCACCGTAATATTCCATATCACACCGCCTCCCATAACGGTATTACAACATCACAGCATCTGCGCCGCCCACTGCCCTGATCCAACACACAGAAGAAAACCAGTGGCATTCATTGCTGCACTGCATTTCGTCTTATCTCACTTCCTCCACTGTGTTTTAGACGACCTTAGATGCTTAATTACAATAATTTTGTACAAGATTCTTCCTGTGGAATGAAAGATACCTGCTGGGAAGTTAACTTTAAAGTGTCCTTTGAAATGTCGTAGGGACTACTTCACATTGAAAATGGATAAAATTAGCAGAAGGGACAAGACATTCATTAAAACTCGCGAGTATACGGCCTGCCAGGAAAATGTCGCCACTATGGGACGAGATTCTTCGCCGCGGAATCGGTTTCTGCAGCTTCTCAATAACAAGTTCGTGGCAGAATAATATCACCTTCCTATAACATGGATATCTAATCGTAAATGTGAGTATTAGTAGTCTTTTTCATTTTATTTTAATTCCGTTACGAGCTATTACTTAAGTACCGAATCTAAATTCAGTTTTTCTGACATAACCTCAAAGTTTCGCACCATAATTTTGCTAACTGTCGATTTAAAAACAATATTTCGTATCAGATATGTAATTATGTTTATGATGCGTCACGAAACTTTAACATGCATTGCTGTAACAATCAGAAAGTCGAGTAAAATTTTCATGCAGGCTCCATTTTGTTTTATATCCTAGAAAACCTATCTTAACTAAAGGTTCTATACTTTACGAAGACCTCTTACCACTCAGTGTTTGAGGACATTAAATTAAGTGGGCTAGAATTGCATTAAAGTCACAATTTCGCAGGGTCACGTTAGTACCGGTTTTCTTTTTCCAACGGCTCTTCGAGCCCATTCAGGGCCCAGGCCTCTTATTCACTTCCGTAATCACTTCTCACAGACGGTAGGACTCCTTGGACGAGTGATCAGCCAGTCGCTATTTAAATACAGGGCAACACAAACACAAAATAAACGCAAGCACGCGCACACACACACGCGCACACACCAAACATCCATACCTTGAGTGGGATTCGAATCCACGATCCCAGCGTCCGAGCGAGCGAAGACAGTTCATGCCTTAGACCGCACGGCTACTGTGATCGGCTGTTAGTACCGGTTATAGGAAACTAAAATAGAGATACAGGGATAACTTTCAAGAGAATGCCATTCATATTAAGTTAAAATGGGTCAACTGCTTCAAAAGGTGAAAGAAAGGTCATGGACAACAAACAACACTGACCTCATAAGCCTACCTTCTTTTGTTAAGAAAAGAATATATTCTAAAATCACTGATATCTCGTGAACAAAATCTTCGACTAAATCACAATAAAAAGCCATCCCTTCCCCAAGCAATGCAGATATATGCGAGTGGAGCTGAAGTTCCAAACATTAACTGGTTGCACTACGGCCGGTTCTCGACTGACCCGTGTCATGGATGTATGAGGGGCGCTGTTTGGACTCTTACGAAGACGTCACGTGTAACGAGATAGCTGCTTCTTCCCAATTCTGTACCTCGTGTCTGCAGAGGGACCAGACCTGCGGGTACGGAGGTGATCAGGTAGCTTCCGGGAATTAGTCCCCGGCACGCCGCTGGATAGGGGACCGGGTTCAGTGCAGTGAAGACGATAGACTGCCCTACAGCAGCCGGTAACTTTATTAACAGAACTATTACGATTCTCGCAGACCGCTTCTGTGGTCTAGTGGTCAGAGTTCGATTCCCGGCGTTACAAGATTTTTTCTGAGAAGTAGTGGTTCTGGAACGGGGTCCACTCAGCCTCGTGAGGATAACTGAGGAGCTACTTGAAGGAAATGGTGGCTCCGGTCTAGAAAATCGAGATTAACGGCAGTGGGGATCCGTTGAGCTGACCAGGCGACACCCTCTATCCGCTAAAGTTGGCACTAACTTCTCCGACAAGCGGCGGTCTCTCGGTCGGTATAGTTCGCTTGCGGACTAAAACCACGGATATTTTTTTGTATTACGGTTCACGCACACTCGTGGTATTAAAGTCCCTGAACAGTTCAAGTACCAACAACAATTTGATTAATTTGCCATTTAACATCCATTTCTGCTATTGCAGCTTCCGAACACCGTCCCTATCGCCCCGAACTGCGCTCTGACTCTCGTGGATCTGAGAGACACTTCTTTGCACCTGCCTACATAATTTTACCGAATCCTCGCGAGACTCACTTCGACACTAAAGATTGAGTCAGCATGTTCCTCCGAAACGTAGGTACTCATCTACAATATTACACTGAATAAATATCAGTAACGTCGAAATTTGAACGCTCACTGCTGTGAAAATCTCAGAACTGACACTGCACGACGTTCTATGTGTTAGAATTAAAATTAAATTTGCTTAGTGGGGGGTGGAGTCCAACTGGGTCCACTCGGCACGGCAGCCATTGGCTGGTCTATTGTAGCCTGCCTTGGGTGATTATGATGATGGAGAATTTGGTGGAATGAAGACTGGCAGGGGAAACCGAAGTACTCGGAGAAAACCCGCCCCATCGCCACTTTGTCCACCACAAATCCCACTTGACAAGACCCGGGATCGAACCCGGGCCGCCGCGGTGGGAAGACAGAGACTAACCGCTTGAGCTATGGCGCGGCCTCCCTCTATGAGTTGATGGAACTGAAAGCACTGAACACTTTCATACGATATACTGAAATGGATGGAAAAAGTCGCGGTCCCTCCCTGCATGCACGGGCCGTGAGCACTCTAAAAACACTTGGGCACCACACGAACACAAGTCAGATCCATTAGTGCACTGCTATCACGTTCAGTATGATGCCCTTGACGGGTTTAAGAGAAAATTAGAGGAGACATTTCTTCGGAGTCTGTTTGTCGTCGTCTGTCTGAAACTCAAACACCGACATAAAGTCTCACCGCCTCGTGGTGCTCCTGACCTCCGTAAGAATCGCAGTCTCCGCACTTAATTACACATCACAGCCATGAAGGCGTGTGAGGAGGTGGAGGTATAGCTCCCTTCATTCTTAATCTCAAACACCGACATAAAGTCTCACCGCCTCGTGGTGTTCCTGACCTCCGTGAGAATCGCAGTCTCCGCACTTAATTACACATCACAGCCATGAAGGCGTGTGAGGAGGTGGAGGTATAGCTCCCTGCATTCTTAATCTCGATAGTAGAGGTAAGGACCAGCTTCACACCCCGATATGCAGCAAATAGGAAGCTGAACACTGTTGAGAAGATAAACATATTTCCCCTGCCGGGAATCGAACCCCGATCCCCTGAAGCGGAAAGTAAGCGTGCTGCAATACCATGTTGAAATGGAGAAACAGTAACAACAAGGCTGGCTGAGGGATGTCGATGTACGTATTAAGCAGAATTTTCTTTGTTGCACGGCCAGGTTTATGACTGGCCACTTTCGGCGCAGCGCTGCAAATTTTTTGTGCTACAGTTTACTCATAATTATATGTTACAGGGCCTTTATGCATGCTAATATTACCATTCGACCTCTCTCACACGCAGCTGTCAGCTGAGTTGCCCACATGCCAGCTCAGAGATACGGGTAAGCTTGAGATAGTGGGCTACACCAAATTTCCTATGCAGACGAAATTCAGTGGCCTCCATAACACAGTTGATCTTTGTTTCTGAGGAAAGAACCAAAGATGAAATATTTTCTGAGACCACTGAATAAATGCTCCATAACCTGAAGGCTTTACCTGGTTTCTTAATGTTATTGCACAGGCGAAGTTGTAAAGCGACTAACACGCATCAGGAAAGATGGAAACAGGAGTATATGCAGAATTTTATTCGGGAAACCTCGTGGAGAAAGCAACTTGTTATTCCGTGTCGTCCTGAAGCATGTACTGTTGAAATCCAACGCTCATTACTGTAGGTTAATCTGTCCTCGAAAGATGAAAGTAAAACTGTTAGGTACTTCCTACTTGTTTCGGACTGAGTGTAATCGGCGAGACATAATATGGTTCAAATTGATGGAAAAAGTGGAAGAGAAAAGTATTCCTGCAATAATGCTACCTGATTTTGTGTTCTGGTTGAGATGAACAATCCGACCGCCGATCATAGTGGCCGCGGCGTATGGGGCATGAACAGTCTACACTCCCTCGAACGCTGGGATCGTGGGTTCGAATCCTACTCGAGGCATGGATGCGTATGCGTTTATTTTGTGTTTCTGGTGTACCGTGTATAGGTAGTGGCCTTGCGATGGGCTGATTCCCGTCCGAGGGTTCCTACCGACTGTGTGTAGGTTAAAGAAACCGAAAAGTTGCAAGGTCCAACAAAGGGCTGTAGAGCCCCAATAAGAAAAGGAAGAATCCGACTAAAGAGTGTAGAAGTTCTCAAACAACGATATTTGAAGCGTCAGTGTTTATTAGTGACTAGAAACTGCATTAAATGTATAGTCTACGAGTATATTTCTGCATGAACCAACCTAACCTTAAATTTAAAAAATGACACTGCGAAACTATCACGACTATTTCGGAATTATGTGTACCATAAATTAATGTTATCCCTGTCTCCACACTTACTTACTTACTTACTTATGGAGCTAAGTCCTTCTCGAGAAGCCGCCAAATCTGCAGCTACTCAAGAATTTCCCAGCATTTTATGGAACCCGAAGGTTCATTACCGTGTTCACAAGAGCCATCTACTGGTCCCTATCCTGAGCCATTGCAATCCAATCCTTACCATACACGGAAGTAGAGGCCCTGTGGAAATGGGCCGCTCGCAATCAATGACGTTCACTTTTTGGGTTGTTTCAAGGATGAAATAATTTCCCCCAGCAATTCCATTACCGATTATGACGAATGCAGTCAAGACAAATATCAGAGACGTGTCTGCAAAACCTGACCATAACACTCTCGCAAAAGCGTATAGTATCGATTTCGCAGGCCACATACACATAGAAATGTTTAAAGTCTTTTGAATTATCTTCTATCGTAATCTTAATGTTGCAACTACAAGCACGCTCCACGCAATAGGACACTGAAATCGTTAGGAACATTTCGATATTGCAGTTAGCAGAAAATAATGTGAGGTTGTGAACTAGTTTAAACAGACTAGCAGACTACACGGCGTCACGCCCCGGAAGACAGTGATCTGCGTAGCCTAAACACGCTCAGAATAGGATCCAAATGCATGTTCTGTGGCGACGTTGATATATCTGTGACTTTCATAACAAGAGCTTACCAAAATCTCAAAGAAAGGCCATGCATTGGGAGACAAGCTTCAAGAAGTTTTTGCACGGTTTACAATAGGTGGGCCATGATAAACAAACGGGCTCCAAGTTTGTATAATGTAACACGTGAAAAATTATCTCGGGATGTGTATACAGTAAAACAGCGGGATTCCTAAACGAAATGAACCGGAAATATAAAATAAGTTCTCGGATAAGCCAAAGCGTAAACTAAGGACTACAAGAACTGTACCATATTCATAAATCACCCTATCATCGACGTCATACAGTCTCCGTACTGACAACGCCATTAAATAAGATACGAAACGTTCACTGCCCGCAGAAGATGATCTACTGTATGACTAATTATCCTATCAGCGCCAGCCTTCAAAGAAATAATATAAGTTATGCTATTTTTAATTTCCATTCGAATATATTCTTCTTAATTTGTATTGTCCAGGAATAAAGCACTTATATTAAACGCAATCAACTGATAAATTCTCATATTTACCATTAGAAATTACTGTACACAGCAATACAAAATGTCGGTCATATCGACTACGGAGGATCGACTAAACCATCCTGTGACAATAAGATTTTGAACTAAAGCAGTAATTCCGAACGTCAGATGAATACGTAGTAAAAATATGTAACCAATCAATAAACATGTTATGAATAAGTCTTTTTCTATATTATTTTATCCTTAAGTAATGAATGAATGAATGTATAAGGGGTGGGCCTTCTTAGCCCTTGCACCGAGACCTACAGTGGTCTATTGTGCTTATCCTTTAGTAAAGTAAAGCTATCCCTGTAACAGGCCATGGAGACCCATAGGGTTGAGACATGTTGAGGCTCCCACATTTTCTAGACAATCGGCTTAAAGATGGCGGTAAGGTTGTCAGCCTTACGCGCCGGCCGTCTTTTACCTCCAAGAATATTCCTGTTACTCATTTCTGTTAGAGGCTGAGTCGACCCCAGGGCCATAGTGGGGCTGGAATGATTAGGTAAATTGAAAAAAAAAATCCAATGAGTGAGTCGAGTCTCTATGGGTCCACTGAACCAGTTCCGGATAACCTATGTGCAAACTTGAAAGTCGGAAGAAGGATAATCGGCAGCTGAAAACCGGAGTGTTCGGAGAAAACCTAGTGTAACAGTGTTTACCACTTTCCCATATTGACAGCCCTGGGAGTGAACGCGGGGCTCCACGGTAAGAAGCCGGTGACTAGCCACCTGAGTCATGGCACGGCTTAACCTGAAGTCCATATCTTCAGATACCGTTATTCTCAACAGAATGCGCAGTGAATTTAGTCGAGTGGATTAAACTGAGGACTGCAGGGTGTCTATAGGTTATAGTGTGTCAGAGTGCCTCCTACAATGCTGCTGCAACCACTGCCCCGATACTTCTTGGCATTACATCTTCTCACTCGCAACTCTGAAGCCTCGTTTAAACACACGGCCTTGACTAACTATACAAGCAAGTACATTCTTGTATATGTAACTATATGAATTTGTGGTAACAGAAGGCGAAGTTTCGACAATACAAACAATCTGCAAAGTCCACATTTAGACGCAACCAAGAACCACTTCAGTCAAATTCGCATCTTCAGAATCTGATGTTATTCTCGAACCTCGCAGCCTCAGGGCTGCACGCGAGGAGAAATAAGGACAAGCAGTAACGCGTCAGCGGTTGCAGTTACATTGCGGAGGGACTGAAGCCCTCTAACTAAGGCCCTGTTATAGTCTCACACGTCTTTAACCTTTTAAAGCCTAATGGTTACTATATGCACGACCTGGTTTAACATAGTAGAATTCTGCATTCTGCCCGCACAGTGTGTTTGTGTGTTTAATATGGTTCTCACAATAAGCATCGGACGTTTTCCTAAACAGCATTATCCGGTTGGTCCTTGTAGCGGAGACACAGTGTGTTTCCTGTGAGGTACGAACTGAATTTTTATATTTAGTTTGGAAAAAATTCGGTGTTTAAAGGCTAATCTTTATCTCAGTATATACGAACAACTTCATTGTGCTGTTTGTTGAGAAAGCACAACTCTAAAAAGACGGACTGTACCTTCTTGTTAAATCTCATGAACTGTCTGCTTATCAAAGGAGTATTCTTAATTTAAACTAGCTGCATTTTCAAAGTTTTCTTCGTGCCTATAAGCCGTTTAGACCTAGAACATACAACTGCGGGTGTTATGTCCTTGAATAAGCAGGAGGACAGACGAAGATGATGGAGGAAGAGAAAGGTTGGGAAGATAAGATGAAGGGACATGAAAAGAAGGAAAAGGGGCAGAAAATTAAGACGCAGAAACAACAGACGTGATGGTGCTGGTGGTGGTAGTGATAATGGTGATGACAGTAGTAGTAGTAGTGAAAGTAAATTTGTCCTTGTGTTTAATTAATTAAGCACCACCCAATGAAGACATACGGGGGAGTGGAGGTATAGCTCCACCATTCTCGACCCCGGGACCTGATGGATTTGAGTGGTCAGCATCAAGACACAGACATTTTAACCCAGGAGAAAAATGAGGAGTCGCCTCTATTCGGGCCTATACGGTATTTTTAGCAGACATCGATATATATACTTAAAGTATTTTAGGGCTGTATTATCATTATATCAAAAAATAAACGGGGCATACTTCTGAATCACCTTCCTGGGGTTAAAGGGCGGCCGGCGCGTAAGGCTGACAATCTCACCGTCATCTGTGAGCCGACTGTCTAGAAAATGTGGGAGACTCAACCTTTCACAACTCTATTGATCTTAACGGCCTGTTAAAGGGATAGATTTACAATTACCTTATTTGTGAATCTCTGCAGGTTACAGTACTGACATTGCTGCTGAGTGTCCCAACAGGACTACAAGTACCCTAATGCACCAGTTTCCTTGACACGCATGTCATGCATGCACTTTAAACACATTCTACATTTTTATGTTATATACTGATCTATTGGGTACAGAAGTGAGGAGGCCACGCCATAGCTCAAGCGGTTAGTCGCTGGCTTCCCACCGCGGCGGCCCGGGTTCGATCCCCAAGTTGGATTTGTGGTGAACAAAGTGGCACTGGGGGGCGGTTTCTCCGAGTACTTCGGTTTTCCCTGCCAGTTCTCATTCCACCAAATTCTCCGTCATCATAATCCCCCGGGGCAGGTACAATAGGCCAAACAGTGGCCGCCGTGCCGAGTGGACCCAGTCGGACTCCACCCCCCACTAAGCGAATTAAAAAAATAATTTACAGAAGTGAATGTATCTGGCACTGGGTTTATTTGGATGAACGTTTAGAGGACTAATTCTTTCCGCATCTGCCTCTCCTGATTCTGTTACTGCAGAACCTCAACGTGCAGTAATCCAAGTCTTGAATTGAAAGTCTTTTTTTTTTAACCAACCCCTCATATTTTACACATAACGGCCGACTTACGGTTAAACTTAGCGGCCTCCGTAGTCATGACTCAAGGTACGCGGATTCAAACCCGGCGGAGGTCGTGGAACTTTTAAGGGCGGAAAAATTCAGGGAGGGACTTTAAGCCGTGGGTCCTGTGTCGTAGATTTACGGCATGTAAAAGATCCTCTTGTCTCTAGGAGACCTCTGAGCAAAATTATTAGGCAACAATTTCCCGCCAAAGTAGTCTCTAATGCCTCTGGTAGATGGGGGAAATATCAGGTACCGACGGCCGACCTCGTTGGCTGAACGGGGCTGATAGCACACACCAGTACCGGTAGGGTATGGCGACTGGTAGAATATCAAAGGGGGACGTACAATAGACTATTATTCTAATAATAATAATAATAATACGGTTAAACGTTCACGTGTGTCTGTTTTGCATAATAAAATACACATACATGTTACGTACAGTAATTAACTGGCAATTATGAATAAAAACCGGCGATTACTTATAACTCCCATCTGGCGATTTTATTTAAGCAACGGTTATTATTCGTAAGAACCGAATTATATTGTAACATGTAGATTTTAAAGGGTTCTGACGATGGCGGATGACACACAGAATTACTGGGTTTTTAGACTTTTTCCATCGTCCGGAATTCCAAAAACCCAGTAATTCTGTATATTGTAACATGCTTACAAGTTCACGAATTTCCACAACGCATCACTCCATCTTTTTACTTTCTAATTTCCTGCCGTAATAAAGGTAAAACTATCCCTGTGACAGGCCATGGAGGCCCATAGCGTTGTGAGACGTTGAGGGTCCGCCATTACCTAGACAATCAGCTCAAAGATGGCGGGAAGGTTGTCAGCCTTACGCGCCAGCCGCTCTTTACCCCCCCCCCCCCAAAGGAAGATTCCTGCTATTCATTTATGTTAGAGGCTGGAAGGATTAGGTCAATTAAAAAAATCCACCTCAACGGGACTGGAACCCGCGACCATCCAGCTTGTAGCATAGTGCTTCAACCAACTAAGCTACCGCGTTTGAGTCCCGGTAGGGTCAAGAATATTCTCTTCTCCATGTCGTCCAGACTGGCTTTGGGATCCACCCAACCTCCTATCCAAGGGGTACGGGGTTTCTTTCCCCGAGTTAAAGCGGCCGGAGCGTGAAGCTGACCACTCACCTCCATCTAGCGCCGAAGCCAAAAAATATTGACCTATACATCCACTCCCCCATATGCCTTCATGGCGTAGTGCTTAATTAGTTAAGCAATGGACAATTTTAAATTGGCCTTACATTAGACTGGCCTTTGCTGACAAGAAGTAGGCTATGTCTGTGCCAGGTTTCATTAATGTCGGTGGGTAGGTACATGCTAGTAGGGACATAAGCACACATCACATTACACGCTCAAATTAATTTGTTACTCGCTTGCACACTTGTGGGGATTCCGGAGTTTGTTAATATACGGGTGCTTAAGGCGTTTCATCACCTGAATGGTTCGGCTGAATGATGAATACTCATTCATTCAGTCACTCATTCACTCACTCACTCACTCACTCACTCATGGACCTGAGCCCTTGTTGAAAAGCAACAAATTGTGCAGGTACTCAAGAATTTCCCAGCATTTTATGCAACCAGAAGGTTCATAACCGTGATCACAAGAGCCCTCCACTGGTCCCTATCCTGAGCCAGATCAATCCAATCCATACCATCCCATCCTATCTCTCTAAGATCCATTTTAATATTGTCCACCCACCAACGCTTTGGTCTTCCCAGTGTTCTCTTTCCTTCTGGCTTTCCCACCAGTCTCCTATATGCATTCCTCTTCTCCCCATTCGTGCTATATGCCCTGCGCACCCCATCCTCCTTGTCTTGATCATTCTAATTATACTTGGAGAAGAGTACAAGTTGCATAATGAATACAGGAATGATAATTTAGGAAGGATATGAAAGGAAGCGATCATAGAACTTTCTTAAGCATGTACTACGCTCTGTGCCTGGGAGCATATGGAAGCTTGGAATACCTGGCCTTCGGGCTCTATGAAAAAATGTAATAACTATTACAAAGAGACGTCAGCTACCCTGAAGGCACTGGATTGGTCGGTTGATTCGTTCGCAGGTTATTTAACGTCGCTCTTTCTATTGCGAAGTTATTTATCGTCATATGATTACAAAGAATTATGAACATGGCGAAATGTAAAGAATTGGAAAGAAGGCTATCGGAGCTTACGTGAGATTTGAGGTTGTTTTATTGTGTAGTCACGTGTGACATTTTTTGGGAGGGGGGAACACACATTCAGTTGAGTGGCAGATGCCATCCTTGACAGCGAACATGTTACTTCTTTTGCTGTGAAAATAATGTCATTCAAATTTGTACCGAATGCTTGTCTCTCCCTCAAGTATACTGCACGTGAATGTCATAATACTTCTAGTTAAATTTCCACTTATTCGTAGCATATGACGCTACAATAGCACGTTCATACCAAATAGTGGTAAACATCTACCACGCTAAACGGCGTCACATCTAAGAAGACAATAACACAGCTTTTTAAGGCCTAGTGGTTCTATATATACCACCTGCTTCATCGTACTAAAATTCTACATTCTGCACACAGTGTGTTTGTGTGTTTTGCATGGTTCTCGCAATAAACAGCGACTGTCTCCCTAAATAGCATTAACCGCTCGATCATGATTTGTTTCCTGTGAGTTGCGAAGGTAACTTGTATGAAGTATTCAGGAGAAATTCAGTCTTCAAGGGTCAATGGAAGGCAAATTCAACGTAGGAGCCAGTGATCGCCTGGAGGGAGTGGGAAAAACCACGAAGAGCCCCGAGTCTCAAACTGGATACCTCTCGAAAACAAGTCAGTCGCCCGGAGCTATGCACGAGTTAAAAGAGTCGACGAGAGATCAGGCGGAATAGAAGGGAGCCTTGAGAAGTCGAAGCAAACCCGGCGAGGGCATGCAGAGATGTGTAAAACTCAGAAGTTTATGCACAATCTTCGGAACTCTTAGCCGACACGGAACCCTTCATAAAATAGGCCTAACATAGGACACGCCATATCAAGTGGTCACATTTATGATTTCTATTCTGGAGATATCTGCTTCGAGTCTAGGTAGGAACACAATGCAGACTAGTACAGTAATAACACGGAGAAGCAAGGTCGTGTACATCCACTGCTCTTACAATGCTCCTTTCTCCAGTTCCTTACTCGTGAATGTTGGGATGGGACTTCAAAATTCTTACCTGCTCACAATTTCTGAACATTTCTCGATTTTTATAACATTGTCAAGTTAAATGAGTGCCGTTAAATTACGTAAAATCCTCATGACAGATCAGGCAGGACACTAACCATCGTCAATGAGATCCTTCACTCTCTACAGTTGAACTGCAATAGTGCCATGAAATGGGCTCCGACCACTTCTCTTTCCGTTTAGCTGAAATATCACTTAACGAACAACATGCCGTGCTATAGCTCAGGCGGTTAGTAACCGGTTTCCCACCGCGGCAGCCCGGGTTCGAACCTAGGTCAGGTCGTGTGGGATTTGTGGTGGACAAAGTGGCACTGGAGCAGGTTTTCTCCGAGTTTTCGGTTTCCCTTGTAAATAACTATTCCACCGACTGTTCCACATTCATCATCTATCATCCGGGGCTGGTATAATGGGCCAATTAGTGGCCGACGTACCAAGTGGACTCAGTCTCAACCCACCCGCCCGAACAGCAACTTATTCCTTACGAAATCTGAGGTTCTCGTGGGGATGTGACAGCGCGTATCCTGTAGCTAGATGCAAACAGCTCGAAGGAATCTGTTGTGTTCAGACAAGATAGAGGCAGATGGTTCGACCGAACCACCGATAACTTTCTACCAGATTACATGACGTTACAGTCGGTGGTTTCATGTATTCTACAGTTAACAATATCTCGTTAAAGAAGCAACGGACTTAGTCTGACGCTGGGAATTACCGACTTCTCATAGAATACCGGACGATGGAGCCCAGTCAATTCCGAGAGCTGAACTGGATTTGTGAAAGAGTATACGGGTTGCTTATTTAATAACGATGTATCAAGGACCAATAAATATAGTTATTAAGAAACCAAGCAGGAAGAAGATGCGGACGGGGTAAGTTTGAGACGTTTGGCTGCCCAACGAGGTATATAAATTGTAGAGGTTAGCATATAATGATTATGTACTTCTACGTTGGGGCACGCGGTAGCGTAGTTGGTTCAGGCACTATCCGAGTTCCGAATAGGTGGATTTTTTTTTTCAATTTAGCTAACCCTTCCAGCCTCACTATGACCTTGGTGTCGGCTCAGCCTCTAACAGAAATGAGTACCAGGAATATTCTTGGCAGTAAAGGGCGCTCTGCTCGTAAGGTTGACAACATCACCGTCATCTGTGAGCCGATTGTCTAGAAAATGTGGGAACCTGTACATCCAACAACCTCATGGGCCTCCACGGCAAGTTACAGGGAAACTTTTACTTACTTACTTTTACTATGTAGCTCTACGTTGTAGCGAAAAGGATTGTAAAGGAAGCGGTCGTGATATGTTTCGACATATTTACTCCGTATTCGCACGGCGAAAAAGAGAAGCTCTGACAAAACTGCCACGGCTGAGATTCGAAGAGAGAACCGCCAGAATGCAAATGTGACGCATTACATGCTGAGATAATTTACTGAGTTGTCAAGTGTTTACCGAAGCCGACGTAACATACACGCTGTTCATGAACACCAGAACACCTGTGCGTACAGCAAATAGCAACTATAAATTACTGTAACTGACAAAAGACAAACGTGGAAACGTGTACGCCGCTGGAGTACACATATTTTGAAAATACGTTCTTTGCGATTTTTATGCCTAATTGATTCCGATGTTCATTTATAGGAAATATAAATCTAATCCCGCAAACCTTACTCACTCATGGAGCTGAGCCCTTCTTGAGAAGCCAAATCTGCAGCCACTCAAGAATTTCCCAGCATTTTATGGAACCCGAAGGTTCATTACTGTGTTCACAAGAGCCCTCCACTGGTCCCTATCCTGAGCCAGATCAATCAAATCCATACCATCCCATCCGATATCCCTAACATCCATTTTAATATTGTTCACCCACCTACGCCTTGGTCTTCCAAGTGGTCTCTTTCCTTCTGGCTTTCCCACCAATATCGTATATGCACTCCTCTTCTCCCCCATTCGTGCTACAGGCCCTGCCCACCTCATCCACCTTGACTTGATCATTTTAATTATACTTGGAGAAGAGTACAAGTTATGAAGATCCTCATTATGCAGTTTTCTCCAACCTCCTGTCACTTCTCCTCAACACCCTGTTCTCAAACACCCTCAGTCTATGTTCCTCCCTTAATGTCAGAGACCAAGTTTCACACCCATACAGAACCACAGGTAAAATTACAGTTTTGTATATTCTAATATTTATGTTTTTGGACAGCAGACGAGAAGACCGCAAACCTAACCGCATTAAAATTACCTGTCGCACTACACGACAGAAAATACATTTGTTTCTATTTCGTTACGGATATGCCACGTCGGAAGGGGTTTCGAACGAAAGTTGCAGATCTTCAAGTGCCTTTATCTTACGTATGTTACGTGCCAGTACTTCGAATGACAGGATATCAAAAACGCTCGATTTGAATATCACACAGGAACCGATATAAGCCAAATTTGAAATTCGTCCGACGAGTTTCAGTGCAGTCTTCTAATATCAATTATAATTGAAAACCGCTCAGTACTTCCGTAGATAATACAAGCGATTCTAAGTCCTACCGTAACGACTCCCCATTAAGCATTCCTTTGGTGTATTCCATAAAATGAATGAATACGGGAATATTACGTAGTTGTTCTAATAAAACGCGAGGAATGCCAGTCACCGTGAATTTGTAGTCTAAGGCACAAAGTGTTTTCTTCCACTCGAACACTGAGATCGTGGGTTCGAATCCCATTCGAGGTACGGTTATATGTCTGCTTTTTTGTGTTAGTACTGACTTGTACAAGGAGCGGCCTTGCGATGGGCTGATCTCCAATCTAAGGAGTCCTGCAAACTTCCTGTACAATTCACAGTTTAGATTACTTCTGGATGGAAGTAGCCCAATCCGGGAGAGGAGGAACAAAGCAAAGAGGAAAGTAGGCCGAGCTGTGTTAATGAGGAGCACAGAAAACGAATGTCTTTTTTTTTTCTTCCAACATGGCATGGCCAGTGCGGTACACAGACTCCCATTTTTCGGAATCATGTTTATTCACACTTGGTAAGACCCCACGCACTTGTGATCGCCCCCCCCCCTCCGCAGTGTCTTTATATCTGAACAGGACTATGTAAGCACAGATAAAATGCAGACATCCTTGCGCCGAGTGCGACAGAAGACAGTGTGGGCCTTAGGCCGAGCGGCCACTGCGAACGCCATATAACCAGAGGAAGTAACACTGACGTAAGTGTGCAGCCTAGTTCAAAACAAACTTCATGGAGCAATCTTCCTTGAGAAGTCAACAGTCACTCTACTAGCCAAGAAACTGCCCGTTTCTTTACTGGAAGTCCGAGGTTCATTACCGCGTTCACAACAGCCCACCACGTTTCCGCATCCAGTGTCAAATGATTCCTGTCCTCACCCTCCCACGCCATTTATTTAAAGCCCATATTAATATTATCCTCCCAGGGATGTAAAGGTTTCCAAGCTGTCACTTCCATTCAAGTTTTCTGACCAAAATTGTGTATTCATTTTCCATTTCTTCCATGCATGCTACGTCCCCAGCCAATCTAATTCTTCTTGATTTGGTCAACCTACTAAATAGTGAAGAGGATGAAACTATTAATCTTCTTACTGTGAAACTGTTTCCAGTCTCCCATCGTTACCCTCTCATGTCCCCACATATTTCCCTGTCCATGTAAATGGAATGGATAAATCAGAGAGTATCAATGCGTGGCGGTTACTCGGGACAAGCTGTTGAAGTAAACAGGATAACATAATGATCTTGTAGACCCTGCGACGGTGGCTAAAGGATCCTTTGAAAACAAGGCACAGTTCAAATGTTTAGGAACAACAGTAACAAAAGAAAGTTTGATTCAGGAGGAAGAACCTTTTAAAGCCTAATGGTTACTATATGCACGACCTGGTTTAACATAGTAGAATTCTGCATTCTGCCCGCACAGTGTGTTTGTGTGTTTAATATGGTTCTCACAATAAGCATCGAACGTTTTCCTAAACAGCATTAATCGGTTGGTCCTTGTAGCGGAGACACAGTGTGTTTCCTGTGAGGTACGAACTGTATGTTTATATTTAGTTTGGAAAAAATTCGGTCTTTAAAGGTTAAGCCGAGATTGAACTTGGGTAACGCTTGCTGACATTCAGTCCAGAACCTTTTGTCTTCCAGTCTGCTGTCCAAAAACATAAAAATTCGAACACACAAAACTATATTTTGCCGGTGGTTCTGTATGGGTGTGAAACTTGGTCTCCGACATTTAGGGCGGAACATAGACTGAGGGTGTTTGAGAACAGGATGTTGAGGAGAATATTTGGACCGAAGAGAGATGAAGTGACAGGAGGTTGGAGAAAACTGCATAATGAGGAGCTTCATAACTTGTACTCTTCTCCAAGTATAATTAGAATGATCAAGTCAAGGAGGATGAGGTGGGCAGGGCATGTACTACGCATGGGGGAGCAGGGGAATGCATATAGGATTGTGGTAGGAAAACCAGAAAGAACGAGACAACTAGGATGACATAGACGTGGAGGAGGATAATATTAAAATTAATCATAGAGCCCTAGTATGGGATGGTATGGACTGGATTCATCTGGTTCGGGATAGGGACTAATGGAGAGTTCTTGTGAACACGGTAATGAACCTTCGGGTTCCATAAAATGTTGTAAAATTCTTGAGTAGCTGCACAATTGGTGGCTTCTCAAGAAAGGCTCACTTCCATGTTGTTAGTTAGGCCCTGCGACAGGACATGCTGAGCAGACGGGATAATAGATTATACAGTTCTGGATCCTGTGGTGGAAATATAAATTCTCATCGCCCTCCGCCATGAATCGAACCCTGTGCCCTTCAGTCATAGCCATTTTACTAAGCGATCACAACTCACACAGTTCTTACTAATGACTGCACCAAACAGGACTCACTACGCAGGCGACCTTTAAGCTAAATGGCGATAAACAACCCAGTTGCGAACTTGAATGGAATACAGGAGTCTTATATAATCCGCTCTGGAAATGTTGTTACATCCGTGTGCATGCATGTGCGGTATATATGTTGAAAAGAAACAGCTCTGCCCCACAAAATGTGGAACGGGGAGTCAAGTTACTGTGCCGGTAGAAAACATAAACTAAACCTTCTCTACAAGTTCCTGGGACAGAGCCAAGCGGTAGCGTTTCTGACTTGGACTGAGGACGTGCCTAGATCGAGTCTCCGAAATGGCACCGCTATTTCTTTTCTTTTTTCTACCTTTCTATGTAGCAACAGCTTCACAGCATACATCTTCTTTTCAAATTATTCGTTGCTAAATAATCTCTGCAGTTAAAGCAGCATCGCTGAATATTTTACGAGCCATTCAACAAAGTTCCTCTTTCAATATACAATATATTATTTTTTTATTGCTAGCGGGGTGGGACCAAGTCCCTTGTACTGCGGCCACTTCTGGCCTATTGTACCCGCCCCAGATGATAGGTGAGGGTGATTGTGGAGCAATTCATGGAATGAAGACTGACAGGGGAAACAGAAGTACTCGGAGAAAACCTGCCCCAGCGCCACTTTGTCCACCACAAAACCCACTTGACCAGACCCAGGATCGAACCCGGGCCGCCGCGGTAGGAAGCCAGCGACTAACCGCTTGAGCTATGGCGCGGCCTCAATATACTATAAGGGCAATCAGAAATCGAAACTGACGTCTAAACATGAATGGGACCGTGCCTCTACTCCACCATACGCCTTAACGTTGTGGTACCTAGGAGGAGCGTAACACATCCTTCAGTCACGTACAGTTCGCATATAGCACCTCCGGCTCTGTGAGATGGTAGCAATGCGATATCATGCAAATATGACGACAGTACAGAACCAAGCTTTTATCTAGGTACAGGCGATGCTGTCTATTTTGCAGAAAGGAAAAAGAACTTACCTCGCCACACTTCCGTTCCTATACTGGCTGATTCACAAGGAAGTACGGGTGGGCGTTTTTATAAGTACAGAACTAGAAGTACATAAATTAAGTTCATTCTTCCACACTACACCCGACATAATGTTTTCGCAGAGGACAATATACGTGCACCCACTTAGCTTCACTGTTCTCAGAAACTTGGCCTAACCCCCTCTCCCTACCCTTTCCGCGGCTTGCACAGCCGGAGAAAGGAAAACTGAACTGTACAATACCACTAGGTGGGTCAGCAGACGGTGTATATTTGCAGCCCCAACTGGGAAACTCCCTGATATGATTCCACCAATGCGAACTCTGGAGCAGTTAAATGCAAATAAGAGCAGTTTCCTTCACAATAATAATTCATAACAACCGACTGGCTGCTAGAATTGCGATTCTTGGAAGGCCAGCACTTCCAGCGCTCAGATCAACTTTCAATTACTACTATTTCTTGTCATTTTGAAGCAGTCTTTCAACGAAGGATACAAAAGGGGCGGTCGTATCAGTTTATTCGTCCTTACTTTTTTTTTATTTATGGCCACTGTCAGTTAATTCAGACACTATAGCTTCGTGTGATTGGATGGCAATGAATAATGAATTGGAAAGGATATGGAATGAAGTGGCCGTGGCCTAATTAAGGGAACTATCCCCTCATTTACCTGTAGGAACTGAGGAAAACGATGAAAAATATAAATTTGATTTGGTTCATCCTGCTCCGTCACACTAGCAATATTATAAAAGTTTTTTTATTGCTAGCGGGGTGGACTATATTCCTTGTACTGCGGCCACTTCTGGCCTATTGTACCATCCCCAGATGATAGGTGAGGGTGAGTGTGGAGCATTTGGTGGAATGAAGAACGGCAGGGGAAACCGAAGTACTCGGAGAAAACCTGCCCCAGCGCCACTTTGCCCACCACAAATCCAATTTGACCAGACCCGAGATCGAACCCGGGCCGCCGCGGTTGTAAAACAGCAACTAACCGCTTGAACTATGGCGCGGCCCTTATAAAAGGTTAATAAACTCCGTCCAGTGTGACTGATAAAATGTTTTTTCTTTCTTTCCTTTTTAATCTTCTATCCTTGACATGTTTCAGTCTGAGAGACCGTCATCAGAAGGATATATCAATCCGGGCCGAAACTACTATTACACTGTCAATATCAATACACACATACAGTATCATGACAATGTCATGATTATAAAATATGGGCCTTTTAACAACTTCAGCGACGTGCATGAATACATTAAAATATTTATAAAATATTACAATTAGTCTGTTTACAAGTGTGGTTTAAAAAAAAGACTTTCTTAAAATTTTTAGAANCCTTTAAAGACAGGCAGTATAAAGGACACGAACCGAATTGGTTCTAAAACTTTTAATAAAGTCTTTTTTTTAAACCACACTTGTAAACAGACTAATTGTAATATTTTATAAATATTTTAATGTATTCATGCACGTCGCTGAAGTTGTTAAAAGGCCCATATTTTATAATCATGACATTGTCATGATACTGTATGTATGTATTGATATTGACAGTGTAATAGTAGTTTCGGCCCGGATTGATATATCTTTCTCATGACGGTCTCTCAGACTGAAACATTTCAAGGAAGGAAGATTAAAAATGAGAGGAAGAAAAAACATTTTATCAGTCACACTGGACGGAGTTGATTAACCTTTTATGAGAACTGTAAGTCAGTAAAGTCGGTGCCTCGTTCGAGATTTGACCAGATCTCTCGAACAGAAGTATGAAGCGTTACTGCTTCGGGCAACATGTCCGGTACAGTCCTGGCTTATCTAATGAGTGGAATTGCATTAAGATTGATGTAGCCTGCGCCTAAAGCTCTTGGGATAATGGAACTTCATTACTGCTTGTCAAATATAACCCACCTTTATATAAATCTCAAATCGAAATTCAACAAATTTCTAAAACAACATTAGTCGTTCATAAAACCCATAAAATATATAGAGATTACTATCTTCTGTGATATAACTCCATGTAGTCCTTTGAAAGTCAACCGACGTTTCGGAGGAACATATCGCCTACATCGTAAAAGTTTAAGAATACGCCGAGCAAGATACTAGACGAAAGTAACTGGTAAGTTTCCAAAATCCCTCAGTGGTCATTCGGTACGAGGTGGGGTGGAGCCCAGGACGCTGCGGAGAGGAGTAAAATCTCTTGTCCCTCGTGAGAATCCATCTCCGATTCCTCCATCGTCCAACTCATTATATAGTCAATATAGCGACTGAGTTATACTGGGTTAGGCTTTGCTGTTGCTAAAAATGTTATGCCTCTTCTTAGCGTGAGACACAGAAACTGTACAGCGCTTCTGGGCATAGAGTTCCAGATATTGACGAAAATGTAGAAATGAAGTGTCAGCTTCGCGCTCCTGCAGTCGCTTTCCTTTGCAAGGAGCCACCAATAACACCAACGCTACGTGACTCATTTATGAATACTAAAGGATGAAAGTGTTGGGTACTGAAATGTGAAGGTTTTACAGTTTCATGCGCGGTTTATCGAGACTGTCGATGAAATCTCAGGAATGGAAAATTACGGGTCTCGAGTCGAAAGTGACGGGCCAAAAAACGATTTCAATCTAATAACTAAAACACGAAACAATCAGGTGATATGGTAATATCAGGATGAGAAATTTTCAGGCTTTCACTCTCCTGATATATTTTTGATCTAGAAAGTGCTCTTGTACAGAAAAATCATATTACACTGAAGTTGAGTTCCCTATGAACTGGCGAGGGTAAAACTGGGTCGATCATGAGCTAATTTTGTCCCGCGTCAAGGCAACTGCTATTGGGCCACGAATTAAATTCCAGTTCCTTGATATCTGATTTTGTACTCTGTATCAAAGAATGTCTATTATTAGAGGATCAAACGCAGACAGATGAGAAGGGTGGGGCACGCAACATGAGTGGAAGGGCTGAACAATGCATAGGCCTACAAAACCTGACGGGAAGAGACCATTTGACTGAATTTGAAAAATGGGAGGATAATATTAAAATGGATCTCAGAGAAATTGAATATAAGGCTGTGTACTAGATTTATCTAGCTCAGGACAGGTTCCAGCGGTGGGGGTTTAGTGAACACTCGCTGAGAGACTATCAGTAGTTCAAGGACGATTCAGATACACTCTCTTATTTGAATCTTACCTGATAGCCTTACCGGATGTTATTACTTCCTTTAATCCCACGTGAGATGTCTTATGATACATGTAGCATACACATGCACTACTATGCCGTTTTTACAAACGAGGTTCTGACGACTAAATCATTCTGACGTTACTTCTGCAGAAGCGGAAATACAACTGCCTGACTCAGAAAACAAACTTAGGTGATAATAACCATAAACACCACTGCATTATTTCTATTAGTTTAATTTATGATTTAGATTTTGATTTCTATGTTTCTTATTAGACCTTTGATGAAAAGATAGTCGCACTGTAAGGATATTCACTGGCTCGAGTGTGTGACACCAATGCAATAATCGTAAGATCTGTAGCATATTAAACAAAAGAACATGTACAAACGTGTCCCTGCCCACTGTCCCCATTGACCAGGATGCTGCATTATTACTATTAAGTTTCAGCTTCCTGTAAAGCGGAAGTTACTGGCCTGCTGGGCCAATAAGAACCAAAACTTAATTAGCTAATACCAAATCTCATCACAATCCGTTCAGTGATATGGGAAATGAAAGACTTGGCCAGACGCACAAACTGATACGTCCTACCCATTATGCATTCATTTTGTGAACGTTGCGAAAAGAACACATAATGTGTTGCAACTGACTCTCTCCGATGCTGAATATGAAGATATTATTGGATCTGATGGAGTGGTGTCTGGTGTAAGTGTACCGACGTTTCGGAAGAACACACTGGCTTTCTCTTCAGTCCCAACAGTAAACAGAGTAAAGGAACAAGAAAGCGGTTATTAACTTCAACCAGACTTTACGGCGCCATATCCCAGAAGATAGTACTCTTCATACAATACGTGTATGTTCGTAAAATTGAATCTCTACAAAGACAAGGACTGCATTTGTAGACCTGCATGTCACTAACAAGGAGTTCCGGTGCATTGCTTCATACTGTACGCTTCCAGTGCTACAAATCTTGTGTTACGTTTATCACCCAACATAAAATTATTTTCAGCTCATGAGGTGGCAGGCCGAGTTCGTGCGTAGACAGTTTCGGATCGAATCCTATTCGAGTCAAAAATATTTTATGGTTCATTAGTTATCGCTGTCCAGCAGAAGTTTTTCGTAAGGCTTTGTTATTGTTTGACATTCTACTACAACAACAGCAAAAATACCAATCGAACAAGAGTTGAATGCTACAAGCCGGAAGGTTGCGTGATGGAATCCCGATAAGTTCATTGAATTTTTCAATTAACCTAATCCTTCCAGCCGCATTTTGGGCCTGGGGTCGACTTAGCCTCTAACATAAATGAGTAACAGTAATTTTCCTGGGGTGTAAAGGGCGGTCGGCGCGTAAGGCTGACAACCTCAAAGCCATCTGTGAGGCGATTGTCTAGAGAAAACGTGGCAGCCTCGACCTCTCACAACCTTATGGGCCTTCACGGCCTGTTACGGGGACAGCTTTACCTTTCTCAAGAGTTGCATATTTTCGAAGATCTACTACCATACATCATTTCAGGATCCTGTACTAAATGGCCCCCGGAGTCACGCCCATCGCCCAAGTTCGTGCCTCCACGATGTTGTTACTGACTGCAGTAGGCATCAGTTAAAAATACGATGGTACAATGGCCTCCATATAGAGTTACGTGGAAACTGCTCGACTGGTTCGGAAGTTAATACGGAAAGCATTCGGGAACACAAAGCATACAGGAATCTCAGGGGTGTGCTTTATTTATTTCAGAAAGGTGAGAAGGCCAACAGAAAGCTGTCGGGAAAGACTGTTTGCGGGATGTGTAACAAAACTGAATAAACTGCGGACATTACATAACATACGATGAAACATGAACATATCACAATCCTGAATCTGAATGAATTTTTGAAGAAATATGAACGTGGCCTATTTTAAAGTAATATCCCAATATTTACCTGGACGAATTTATTACAGCAACAGGAAACAGACATGACATACGGTTCCTTACATGATATGTAAACAAGGAACCTAGAATACGCATCAGATGCGTTACCACCGCCCATATATACATCAGAAAGACGTACTGAATTAGAAAAGCCTTCGTGGTAATTTACATTATGATCTTAGTAGGAAGGGCACAGAAGGAAAGCGAGACATCGACAAGATATCATAAACATGACTGTGTTGAAATTTTAAATTAAGCAATTACAGTACACTGATACAGTCAGAAGAAAAGAAGGCAAAGCTATCCCAGGCCGTGAAGGCCTATAGGGTTGTGAGACGTGGAGGCTCCCATATTTTCTCTAGAAAATCGACTAAATACGGTGGTAAGATTGTTAGCCTTATGCGCCGGCCGCCCTTTACCCACCGGAAAGATTCCTGGCACTCATTTCTGTTAGAGGCTTAGTCTACCCCAGGGCCATATTTGGGCTGGAAGAATTAAGTATACTGAAAATATTCCACCTCATCGGAACTCGAACCCGTGACCTTCTGGTTTGTAGAATAGTGCCTCAACCAACTACGCTACCGCGTACCTTCCTTGAACTCCAAATTAATGACGTTACAGTCCAAGTCACAAAATACCAAGGAGTATCATTTCGGGCCCCAGACTTCAGACGGCCAAGAAAAAGACCCATCAGCCTTGGTGAAATCGGCCTAACGTTAAATGGCACCATTTGCAGAAGTAATGTTGCCCCGTGCTTAATTAAGCACCATACCCTGTATGGGTCCCTGATACGCACTGCGTAAGAGGCTGAGTGAGACCCATACTTGGATGCTGTGACGAAGGGTAAAATCTCTGCCCCGCCGGGAATCGAACCCTGATTCCCGGCGTGGATCATAACTTATTCATTATGTCGACTGAGCTATTGCAACTCTATATGACATAATATTCATTGTTTCTTTTTCGTTCATCAATGGCTCTTGAGCAGTTTCGTAATATTTTTTAACAGACGGTAGGAATCCTAGCACGAGTGATCAGCCCGTCGCAAGGCCGCTTCCTACATGCAGGACAACGCAAACACAGAATAAACGCACGCACAGACATCCCACGATCCCAGAGTTTGAGAGAGCGAAGAAAGTTCATGCCTTAGATCGCGCGGCCACCGTGACAGGCATGACATAATATGGCCATTTTAAAAACAATATTTAGTGAATCTTATGGACACTATGGGAATTTAACATATCATTGCGTCTCAATCGAAACTGCAGTCCCTGTCACCAGAGGGTGCCCATCACAGTTTCAGTAAACTGACTGTGAGCCCACACCGATGCACTCGTCTGTTCTAATTGGAAATTCTGCTAAAAACTTTCGGGACACGAGGATACGCTCTTCCAGCCTTCACACAAATCGGTTATGTCACAGAGGCTGCCTCACTGCTCGTCTCGCTGTGGCGTGAGTCTTCAAACAGAAATCAGTTCCATTAGGCATATAACGGCACGCGGAGAAGCTTACGGCTTATAGTCGGAAGGCATTCGGTTCGATTCCTAGCTTATATCATAGCTTAAAATAGACCACAGTTACTCCAATATTTTTTTATTTCTTTCATTCAATGTTATATAATGTTTAGTGATGATAAGGCTCGGCAAAATAACCGAATAACACACTACTCTGGTACACAAGAGAAGAAGTTTACTTTCTTCGAGAAAATACACATTTTGAACCCAAAGATACCGAAGTGTAGGGATACTTCGTATAATAAAATTATTTGTTTGCGATCTTCAGAGTAGCAAACCCAACAGAGGCCTTCATTTGCAAGTCATCATGGTTTAAATGCTAAACGTGCTTTCTGTGCCTTCGAAACATTCAGTTAAATATATACCAGCACATCAAGGATATAATTTCAGTGGTGTTTTGACAAATGAATTAACATAAATTAAATTTTACTGGAGTAACTGGCAAATCAGTTACGTTTCTCGTCATTAATATTACCACATAACCTTTCTACTGTCTTATCATCTCATACGTTTCAGGGAGAGAAGGCGTGTGTATTTATAAATAAACACATAAATATGATCCTGACATGGAACCTATTTTCAATTTAACTTCATAATTTTCGAGCAATTTCTACCTGTCTCGTTTCATTTCAGACACTTTATCGTTACACCGAACTATCTGACGCACTGGGTCTACACAGCATTAGTGATATTTTCTTATGAAATTATTGCTGCTTACACAGAACAAAAGGGCTTTCCACTATATTGTAGGTTATGAGCTTCATGGATGACATTTTGCTTAACACATTATCATCATTTAGTTCAATAAAAGTAACGCATCTTCTGATGTTAAGTTTAATCTATATAATGAGCGCTAATGGAGTTTGATTTATTCTCTTATGTTCTATTTACATGTACTTGACGAATGTGAAAATCATATTACTTCCTAATAAGTTTACAATAATTAATTTAAAAGCAAATAATCTTATTTGCTGCGTAATTCTACATATATTTATGTGAATTTAAGTTAAAGAGCATACCTTACACAAAAACAGATTCATAATTCATATTCCACTGCAGTGGGACTCAAATGGGCGTCATGTTTCGTAAATAACAACGTTACATTATACTGTTAGAAGTCAAGAACTTTATTCTATTGTGGCATGCGAACTTAAATTAATGGAATACTGACGGTGCATTATTCTGAAGTGAAGAAGCATGTTTTCTGACACCGAGAGGAACACACTGTCTTATTCGTAAAACACGTAAACCTACCTCTTTACAGCGACAGACTATTTAAATACTGTTTTAAAAGTCAGTTCTTACCTCGCGAAAACATATAGCATTCCCATTACAAAAATCAGTGTTTTTAAAGAGTTTAGAGAAACAAATTGTTGTGAGAACCAAAGGAATCCCACGAAAAACTCTGGGAATAAAGTTTGTTATTTAGAGTGAAGAAAAGGGGGGGCATACAATGACGACTCCTCGATAAAGGGTTAACAAGCACTAACCTTCCGTAATTTAATGAAATGTACTTGTCCTGAAATAACGACGTGGTAATCAAACGGAACTGAACCCGCTGTGAGACATCACTGCTGTATAAATTAAGTAAACCTGCGTTGTGTGATCCTGCAGTGTTTATTACTGGTGAATTAATGATAGGATGTAAGTAACAGATCTTACGTTTACTTGGCACAGAAGTCATGTAAGTAAGCTAAACTTCTTTCAGGAATAGCGGTTAGGGTAATTAACAGAACTTTTTAATTTTTTTAAAGCCTTTAAACTAACAAAACCTGTTGGTGGCAACTCACGGATGCCTACTTCAATGTTGCATAGCATAATAATATTGTGCATTCCAATACTGAAATTCACTTCGTCTAATACATTAAAATAACACACATTCCTGCAACAATATTGGCACTGAACGTGACAGAACTTACCTTTAACTGTAATCAGATTCACTTTACAGGTGAAATTATTTTGCTCTGCTAATGCATCCCACACTATAAACTATTCAGTTTATTGGAAACCCAGTTTTCCCTCCTGACAATGGTTTTCGATTGTGCACGCCTTGCAGTTATGCAAATCGTAGGGCTTGCTGTCAACGTGACAGCACTGGACAGTACTGCATCGCGCTACTAAAGCTACTGGCACAATTTTTCAAACCGCTTTATTGTTTCTCAGGCCATTGAACTTCGTGTCTGCGTGGCAGCTCAATTATTCAGTGCACTGGAATTTAATTTTCTTGAGGTTCTGTATACCTTGGGGCACAAATAAGCCTTTGGTTTGAATGGAGTGGCACTACTTACTATAAATAACTATGCTGGCACGTGGAGGTTGCGGACTGAGGGGTGGAATTTGGCAGAACACTTGTTCTAAATTAACCAAAACTACCGTCCAACTGTTGTTTACAAAAGCAAGCAACAGCTGTAAAAATCTGCGTCTTTTTTACGCGTGTGTGTTGTTTGGAGTAGGCACGGCCGCTGTTTGGGAAGTTGGGAAAGTTTCGCGAGAACATGAAGTCCGGCTCGGCTCGGCACGGCCCGGCCCGGCACAAGTTGCTCGCGTCCACTGAACCCATCACCACAGCGAGAGAGAAGGTACGCAAACCTGTTGGAGCAGACCCGAGCCGGTCGCGACCCATTCGGAAGACGCCGTTACCTTCAGGATGTCTTACCTTGAGTCGGCTGCAGCAGAAGTATCAGCACCAGGATGGAAGATGCAGCAGCATTCATTGCGCCGACGGTCTGATCCCGGCGTGTGTCGGGGAGTGAATGGCGGCCACGTGGCTAGCGGCAGAACATGTGCGCACAAGTCAGTCACATGACGACCGCCTTCAAGATGCGCCAGCACCACACACACACACATGAGAACTCTTCTAGCCTGTGCACATCGGTCGCGCCGACACACACCACTGCTGCCTTACAGGCGGCGGGGCCACTCACTGTGGTTGCCGTGGGGGGGAGAGATGACCGTGCCGTGACGAGCGTGCTCAAGGCCTCCTCCTATGAGTTCATGAAACACCGTCATCTAGGCGCTGGAGTTGTTGAGGAGAACCACGCGGCAAAGGAGGGGAGGAAGGGTACAGGGCCGACCCATTGATTGATATCAGCGATCGAAATCCGAAAATTAGCTTCGTGCAGTCACTGAAGCGACTGGTTGTGGGCTGTTCGTCCAGTGTTCAATTTTCAGTTTTGGGACTTATATTGGGGCCTCTCATAAATCCTGGCTTGAAGGTCACCACAAATGTTGGGGTGTTACCTCAGTGACCCCTATATGCCTTCGTGGCTTGGTGATGACACCCTGAGGTGACATTACCTTCATCTGATAAAACGCAATTAAATCCAGACCATAGCTTCCAGTAGACGTCCTTCCGAATTCCGCGCTACTAAAGGTAGGCGAACTTGACGCCACGGAAGTTAATCTGTGGACGGCCAAATAACATAATTATTTTAGAATGTAATGTGTACTCCCTGCCTAATTTTCTTTTGGAGCCGAAGAACGAAGGGCAAATATGCAGAACGCTATGGCGGAAACCTCATGCGGGGGACTGGGAGGGGGGACTTGAGAGACCAACAGTTAGACAAAATGATTTTAATACGGAACTTATGTCAATAAGATGCAAGAATGTGAACTGAACCGCATAAATTAGCCTACGGACCACAAGTAAAGTAAAGTAATGGTATCCCTTTAACAGACCGTGAAGGCCCATAGGGTTGTGAGCTGTCGAGATTCCCACATTTTCTAGACAGTCAGCTCACAGATGGCGGTGTAGTTGTCAGCCTTACGCGCCGGCCACACTTTACCCCCAAGAACATTCCAAGAATATTCCTGGTACTCATTTCTGTTAGAGGCTGAGTTGACCCCAGTGCCATAGTGCGACTGGAAAGATTAGATAAATTGAAAAAAATCACCTCATGGTGATTCAACCCCGCGACCTTCCGGTTTGTAGCATAGTGCCTCAACCAACTACGCTACCGCGACGGACCACAAGTGCCGTCTCTTATTGTAAGCCTGAGAAAGCTTCGGAGGTCCATAGCGGAATCTTTTCGTCCGAATAAATAAGTGTTCTATAAGAGGTGGAATCTGAAAAGAAATAATCATAAACGGACCATTCCTCTTTAATAAATAATCCTAGATTTCTTCTCCGAATAAAAGCTGCTTATTTCTCGTGTTGTGTGTTGACGAATATTTCTGAGGCGCGAGCGGGTGTTGTACGAGTTGCATGTGCGCGCGCATGCCTGTAGGCATACTACATATTCGTTAGATACGTCATCTGTCATATGTGGGAATATGTACGGTAACGGTTTCCAAGCAAAATAACTGGGTATCTCTGTAAGAATGTCGAAAGAATTTCAGTTTCTGAAGTTTGTGTTCTATTTAACATTATATCTCTTCAGAGTAATTTGTGACATTAAGTGAAGAATTAGACTGACTCTCCCTTAAAGCCAAAACTTTTACGTAATCACGCTGAATCCTGGGAATAGTTTCTCATGAGTCAACGGACGTAAGTGCTTTACCTGCAAATCTAAAGCTAGTTTTTCTGAAACTGGATTACAGCGATGATGAAGATACACAGCGGCAGCAGCAAATGTAGAATTTCCCTTAAGGATTCAACACTGAAAACAATGAATCTCATTTTATAAGCCTTGAAGTTCTCATGTGGCAGGACATATATATTGTCACCTTCTGTGTCATGACGTCATGTAACAGCGGGATCCAGTTTGTTAGAATATACGAGCCCATAACCTGGTAGGCTACCCTGTTAATGGATTTTGTTACAGGAAAATCAACGCTACTTAGCAAATGGTGGGGGCACGCGCTAGCGTAGTTGGTTGAGGCACTATGTTACAAGCCGGAATGTCGCGGGTTCCTGTCCCGATGAGGTCATTGGATTCTTTCAATTGACCTAATCCTTCCGGCCGCACTATGGCCATGGGTCGACTCAGCCTCTAACAGAAATGAGTACCATGAATTAATTAAATAATTTTCTTGGGGATTAAAGAGCGGCCGGCGCGTAATGCTGACACCCTTACCGCCATCTTTGAGCCGATTGTCTAGATAATGTGGGACCCTCAACGTCTCACAACCCTATGGGCCTTCACGGCCTGTTACAGGGATAGCTTTACTTTTTTTTTACTTACTTTTACTTAGCAAATGGTTACTTCCTCCATAATTAAATATTTCTTTCCTAATCATAATTTGTGAAAAGCGCCCCTCTTCATGCACTCCTACATATTTTACATTTAAATCCGGTTTTGTTGCTCGATCGTGGTGATAAGAAAGACTCACTGATACTCGTGGAGTCCAGCTGGGTCCACTTGGTCTATTGTAGCTTGCCCCGGGTGATTATGATGATAGAGAATTTGGTGGAATGAAGATTGGCAGGGGAAATTGAAGTACTCGGAGAAAACCCGCATGAGCGCCAATCTGTCCACCACAAATCCAACTTGACCAGACCCGGGATCGAACCCGGCCGGCGCAGTGGGACGCCAGTGACTAACCGCTTGAGCTATGGCGCGGCCTACGTGGTATTCGAAGTCACAAAAATTGCCCGATCCCCGGGCTCGACAATTCAATAACTGCTAACTGAAAAGCCTTTATTGTTATGTTATTTAGCCGTGCTGTTTCAGCTGAATAAGTACTATAGCTTAGAATGAGTTAACTAATGGGTCGATCTGACTTTATAAGGAGACGGCCGTGGCCTATTTTAAGGTAATGTCTCCTTACAGGCAGCACAGACCGACATTCGAACCGGCTACCTCACGGAAACAATGGCGTCTTTACTGTTACATCAACTGTTCGGTGATAAATGCAAAGCCCTGATAAGGGATTGCACCCGTAACATATCAGCCAGTAACGAGACGAATTCTCACGGTTTTGGTGTAAAAAATGAAACTCCACATGAATGATTTCACTGATCTGAAGCACGCACACAACACAACGCTACGTGTTTGAAGGTTCTTGCTTCGATGCAGGCAATCTGCTTGGTCCTGTAGGCGTAAGCAGGTTAGGTCAGTGGCAACAAAACCCGGGCCAGTTGCCTGACTAAAATTTGTCGTCGTTTTCCTCAGTGCGTCCTGCCGAAAGTCGGCCTGCATAGACCATTGCCCCTGCTTCACGGTTCAAAGTTCATAGCCATTCACACAAGTCATATCGTTTGGCACTAACCTTACGAAGCTTTATGCGTTAGTCTATATCGTTAAATTTACTTACTTACTTACTCATGGACCTGAACCCTTTTGAAGGGAACCGCCAATTCTGCAGCTACTCAAGAATTTCCCTGCATTTTATAGAACTCGAAGGTTTGTTACCGTGTTCACAATAGCCCTCTACAGGTCCCAATCCTGAGCCAGATCAGTCCAATCCATCCCATCCCATCCCGTCTCTCTAAGATCCATTTTAATATTGTCCAATTGTCCACACACTTATGACTTGGTCTTCCCAGTGGTCTCTTTCATTCTGGCTTTCCCACCAGTATCCTATATGCATTCCTCGTCTCACCCATGCTAATGTCCTACCCTTTCATCCTCCTTGACTTGATCATTCTAATTTTATTTGGAGAATTGTACAAGCTATGAAGCTCCTCATTATGCAGTTCTCTCCAACCTCCCGTCACTTCTTATAAAACGTATTGAAGTGCTCTCAGGATGTTCGTATGTTACCTCGAACTTAGATACCAATCACAAAACAAGTTAATTTAGCGATAACACAGTTCACTTGTGTTCAGAAAGTGTTCGGCCAGAGAACAGCTATTCGCTTTTCGTGATCTTCCTCGAGACGAGCTGCAAGAGAGAGTCTGTCTGTCTGTCACTGCTTCCTTGCAAATGTTTCCGTAATCAGGATTTATCTTGATCTCCCATCGTCATACATCCTCAGTAACTGACAGACTGTCATTAAATATCATAATCCCTTATCACTAACGGAAGTTACCTAGAGATTAAGGATATCAGCATCCTCATGAGTAGAATCGCCAGGAGCGGAAGGGAGTTTAGGGAAAGCGGACTGCGGAGCGAACAGTTTATACTTTCAGATATTCACGGTTCCGTAGTTCTATTGGGTTAAGGACTGCTTATGGGTTTTGTCAGAGCCGGAATAACTCAGTTGGTATAGTTAATACTGGATACGGGCTGGACGGCCGAAGGGTTGGAGTCTGAGTCACAGCAGGGGCAAGATTTCTCTTCTCTCCACGTTGTACAGACTGGTTCTGGGGCCCACCCAACCTCCTGCCCAGTGGGTACTAGGGTCATTTTCCTTGGGGCTAAAGTGGTCAGAACGTGAAGCCGAGCAGTCTCCTCCGACTAGTGTCGAGGTTAAGAATACATGGATTTATACATCCACTCCCCCATACGTCTTCATGGCGTAGTGCTTAAGTAACTTTACTTTCTTATGGGTTTTGCTATTCTGCTTTACTTTGTCTTGAAGATGGTTTATTTACTTATTTTTATTGATAGTGGGGTAGGACTAAGTCCCTTGTACTGCGGCCACTTCTGGAGATGGTTCATATGTGCGTCCAATATTAATTAATGAACGTTTAATAATTAAAGGAACCCATGGGACTTCTTTCTGTCACCACAAAAATGGACATGTAAGATCTTAAATAAGAGCGCCGTTGCTTCCCAAATTCGCCGTTGTCTTCATTACCTCGACAAGTAATGCGCAAGGCACATTATGTGTTCAGTGGCACACTCGCACTCTCGTGTATATTTTCCTTCGCCTTGGTCTAGCCTCATGCTACAGCTAACCAGGTTTTGTACCCTACCTCTACACTTGAAGCACTTTGGACTGTCTACAGACTGAACATTACAGTTACTACACACCGATGTAAGAAGCACACCGGGGCCGCGCCATAACTCAAGCGGTTAGTCGCTGGCTTCCCACCGTGGCGGCCCGGGTTCCATCTCGGGTCTGGTCAAGTGGGATTTGTGGTGGACAAAGTGGCGCTGGGTTTCCCCTGCCAATCTTCATTCCACTAATTGCTCCACAATCACCCTCACCTATCATCTGGGGCTGGTACAATAGGCCAGAAGTGGCCGCAGTACAAGGGACTTAGTCCCACCCCACTAGTAATAAATAAAATAAGAAGCACACTGAACAGTTTCAGAGTAATCAGCAATGAAGAAGTCTGCACATATAGGCCCGAAACTCGCTGTCCTGACTGAGGTATCCGCATGTGTCACTGGTCTTTCCAAATGACTGCTAGGATAGCAGCTTGCAATAGGCTATGACCTTATTCCTTTTCCGGACTCTATAGCCAATGCTGTATGGTTTGAAGAGGTGGACTTTGACCCCACAGAAAAATAAAAAGCTAAATTAGCGGGAATGCGCTTTTTTAAGAGTAGCAGAAGAGCGGAAAATACCAGACGAGAAACGTAATGAAGTTCTGAGACAAGGACTTCAGATGACCTCGCTGTTATCCGTAATTAAGAATGTCGTGGAAATAGTATGAAGCCTCGGAAGACGGGAAGAGGAGAACAGACCGTGTTAAGTGAGGATGAGTGAGAGGAGCCTCAAATGAGAGGGAACAGACAGTTTTCTGGGAAACCAAAGCTGGTCAAAGGACGAAAGCATGAAGACGACGGCATAGGCACTATTACAGGGGCCAATAACTCACACGGTCAATATCTACGGACAGACATGCCGAATATAGAAGGCGCATTTTTGTAAATTTCTTTTGCAAACACGCCAAATAAATGAAGACAGTATTATTATTAAATCGAAATTTAAACTTTTGTCGGAATGAGTACACTTTTACATTACTTTCACTAACATATTATTACGGGAAACATACCTACAATTAGACTTACAGCTTAATGTGAGATGGCGCAAACAAAGGCATTCTTCGGATGGGTGACGCCGTTTGAAATAAAAATCCATACGTCTTAGTTAGTTAGTTAGTTAGTTAGTTAGTTATTGGAGAGGGTGGGTTTCCCCATGCACTTAGACCAGTATTGGTCCATTGTGCTTCCCTCTATGATAGTCTACCAGTCTCTATACCCTACCGATATTGGTGCGTACCATCAGTCCCGACCGAGCCAGCGAGTTCGGCCTCTACTGGCTTGGCGGTATCTATAATGCTTCCCCCCTCTATCAGAGGCGTTTGAGACTAGGTCAATTTGAGATTAGGTCAATTGGAAAAAATCCACCTTATCGGGACTCGAATCCGCGACCTTCCGACTTGTAGCATAGTGCCTCAACTAACTACGCTACCTCGTACCACCGCGTATTTTGGTAACTGAATTATATGTGAAGCATAACATTACATTGTTCATTGATAATTTGTGTCACATATCAGAAATACAACAATACATAATTATGGTGTGCATGGTACATTCAATTTTTTATTCTTACATTAGGATACCAAGCTTCAAACGGAAAGAAAACCAAAGTCTGGACTCGAACTGCTATCTTGTAGGGATGAGCTCTTTGTGAGCAAGCGGTTCGCTGAAGGGCGGAAGCATGCATCAGACACAAGTCGGAAATCATAAAAATAACGGGTAAAATCACGCTGCATGTTTTTTTACAGCATCAGAAGCACAAAGTGTGAAGACAGAGGTGAAGCTAAACCACAGCCAGTGAAGTTGTACAGTGAGGCGTTCACAGGTTCTATGTGGAGGTTTCTTTCCTTGGTCGCTTCTCACTCTGAGGAAGAACCTACGGAACCAGTTTGATAGTACTGTCCGTGAGGAAGATGGTGCCGGCCCTGCACTGGATGGAAGGGTGAAAATAGCTCCCCTACGACACCTCGATTCATATGAGATCGTCGAACAGGTCAAGAGGTTTGTTGCATCTAGTTTCGTCTGCTTTTCTTTAAGTAAGATGAACGTAATTGCTTCAACGTAAGATTGTCCGAAGTCGTTGTAAATACATAAACAAAACAGCAAGTAAACAGATGGAAGAGTTGAAAAGCATGGACACGTCACAGACAGACAAACAGAAATGCAGACAGCCGTCCTTGAGAACTATACTCTTTCGAGGTCAGTAATTCGAGAATGTAATCATCACATTAAATCTGCAGGTCGATTGTCTCTTTGTTATTATAGCTCTCTTTCTTGTGCTTCATACATGAGAAAGCATGAGAATATTACATAATTACGTATATGCTCGATCTTACGTCAGACATCCAGTGACTTTAGAGTAGTAATCGATCAGGTTGGTCTAGCGGTAGTGGTTCCAATCTTGGATGGAATGTCGGTTATCCTGACTTAGATTTTCCGTGATTTTCTTCAGTCTCTCGAGGCAAATGCCGGGACTGTACCTCGATTAGGCTAGGACCACTACTTTATAAATCCTTCCCAATTCAGTAACAATTCTATCAGCGAAGCTGTGGGAGCTGGAGAGAGACAACACCGTACAATAGCCCAGTATCTCAACATACCGTTCAAATGAATCCCTCGACTCGAAACCTCACCACATTTTAAATGAAACTGTGACTTCCAACGGTTAAGCAGGCGTGGATAACTGATGCCCGCTTCGTCTTCTTTCGAGATGCAAACTATTCGAATCTCCATGTCTTCAGCCATGCAAATGACGGAAGAATATCCTGACAGCAGACAGCCACAAATTGTATCCTACAGATTATCTTAGTCGGTACAGCGGCGAGTCCCGGTAAGATCAAGAATTGTCTCTTCTCCACGTCGTCCAGACCGGCTCTGAGGCCCACCCAACCCTCTATCCGATGGGTACCGGGGGTAAAGCGTCCGGGGCGTGAAGTTGACCACTCACCTACAACAAGTGCCGAAGTGAAAAAAGTGTGGATCTATACATCCACTCCCCCATATTCCTCCATGGCGTAGTGCTTAATTAGTTAACCACAGGGACAAATTTACCTTTTTACATATTACAAACTGCTTGCTTTTCGAATTGATCATTCGATGCCAGATTAATTTGGCGTTTACGAATAATGAGTATAAGCTAAGCTGCCCGTGTAACAGGCCATGGAGGCCCATAGGGTTATGAGACCTTGAGAGTTCCACATTATCTAGACAATCGGCTCACAGATGGCGGTAAGGTTGTCAGCCTTACGCAATAACGGGTATAACACGGAACATAATAGTGTACACTGCCCAATCCTAGACAAAGAGTAACGGAAAGAGAAATGGGAAATGAGAACAGACAGAAAACAGGAAGGAATTAGAAAATATGCAGCTGTGAAATAAGAACTTTTGTTTGTGAATAACATATATGAATTTGAATGACAAAGTACCCACTGCCTTCCAAGAAGGTTAAGAGAAAGTGTTGAAAGAATGTGTTCAAGAAGAAAATTGGACAAGGAGAATTGTGCATGAATAGAACGTGAAGAGGACACAAGGACCTGTAGTCCGTTTCTATGCAGTTCTCGCCGTCCAGCGGTCCAGAAGCTTCTGTATGCCTTCATAAAATGTTTCTGGTTGAGGGACAAACCACGCACGCTCCGCATCTTTCACTTCTTGGCCATTGGCGAAATGGGGTCTCTCAAAGGGCCTTACAGTGGGTCAGACAGGTGACAGAAGAAGTCACACCAGGACAACATGGGGATGTTTCAGCGACTGCTATCAAGAGTGTGGGTGGGAATGCGAGAAATTGCGTTATCATGCAACACTGCGACAACTTTCGGAAATAGTCAGTTGTCCAAAATTGGCCACTTCGCATAAAAAGTTTGTATGTCAACGTTAATTTTCCCGCTGAGGCTCAATTTTGAGCATCTGAAGAACAATGGTGGATCCACGTCTTGCCCTCACCGACAATGCATCATCTTCGTTAAAATAGCCGTTCAGTAGGCCTTTGCAGATTGTCAAACGGTTACACTTGTGCTCTCCTGTGAGTTGTTTTGGACCCAATCTTGCACAAATTTTATGAAATCCAAATCGGTCTTGGATGATTCCATGAGTACAGCCATGACTGATAGGCAGATGACGCACAACTTCATCGATAGTAACCTTTCCATTTGGCCGCGCCATAGCTCAAGCGGTTAGTCGCTGGTTTTCCACCGCGGCGGCCTGGGTTCGATCCCGGGGTCTGGTCAAGTGGGCTTTGTGGTGGACAAAGTGGCGCTGGGGCAGGTTTTCTCCGAGTACTTCGGTTTCCCTTGCCAATCTTCATTCTACCAGTTGCTCCACAATCACCCTCACCTATCATATGGGGCTGGTACAATCGGCCAGAAGTGGCCGCAGTACAAGGGACTTAGTCCCACCCCACTAGCAATAAAAACCCTTCGACTTTCCAGTAATGGCACAAGTTGATTCAGTTTGCCGTTCTCTGGTGTCTGTGCGCAGATGTCCTAACCCTTCATCAACAGCGACACTTGTGCGGCCGATCTTCAACATGGTTATCCATTCGTACAGGTTTAGCTGCGGTAAAGCACTGTCTCCATATTGTGCTGAAAGTCTGCAATTGAATTCTGTTCCTGGTAAGCCTTCACCCCCCCCCCCCCNCCCCCCCCCAATCCTGTCACTTCACGTTGCCTTTGTTTGGTGCATACGGAAAGTGGAGAGGCCGTGCTAACTGTACTACGACTGCACTATAACCGGCCGATCAAGGTCGAAAGTATTTCACTACTGCGTAATGTTCATGTTTCTACCTGCACTCAAAATAAGCAGTGCATCCAACACAATACGTTTTAAAAGAAATACCTGCATAAACTTTCTGGCTGATCACAGTGGCCGCGCGGTCTAAGGCATGAGCCGTCTTCGCACGCTCGAACAATGGGATCGTGGGTTCGAATTCCACTCGAGACATAGATGTCGGTTTGCTTTTATCTGTGTTTGTGTTGTTTTGTGTGTAGGTACCGGCCTTGCGACGGGATGATCCCCCGTTCAAGGAGTCCTACCGACTGTGTATAGATTAAGAAACTAGAAAAGCGGCCAAGGTCCACAAGGGCTGTAAAGCCATAGATAGATAGATAGAAATGCCACGAAATAGCTCAAGCGGATAGTACCTGACTTCCCACCGCGGCGGCCCGGGTTCGAGCCCTGGTCTGGTCATGTGGGATTTATGGTGGACAAACTGGCGTTGGGGCGGGTTTTCTCAGAGTACTTCGGTTTCCCCTGCCAATTTTCATTTCACCAAATTCTCTATCATCATAATCACCCAAGGCAGGCTATAATTGGCGAATCAGTGGCCGCCGTGCTGAGTGGACCCAGTTGGACTCCACCCCCACTAGGCGAATTAATTAATTAGATAGATAGATAGATAGATAGATAGATAGATAGATAGGAACTTCCTAACTCACCTATGTATATTACACCGAGTGGGAGGATGAATGAATTATAAAATGGAGACGACCTAGGAGGAACTAATTGTGACCTTTTCATGGTACTAGGCCTATCCCAGAACTTTGCTACAGTATGTGAGGAAGATCGCAAAAAATCTATCAGGCTAGCCCGACCGGCTTCCTGAATGGGACTCCAATCCGAGAACTCACACCGCAGTACTTGACGCGCTGCAGCTGTTGGTAGTTCTGAACACGTGGTCAGTTTGGAGTTCAGTGTTGCGTATCAGGGTTATACGCAGATAGAGATTTATGGGTTCATCTCCCTCACCCTAAAATGCATGCAACGACATAAGGAAAGACTTGTTGACAAAAGGACCTACTATAAATATGAGAGCAGAAGGAACTGCAAAACGAAAACCTGCAACAGAGGCACAATATAAATATATGTAATAAATGAACTCATAATGTTCCAGAACTTAAATATCTGCGAACAATAACAGTAAACACGCAGGAATTCCATGCGGAACTCAAGCAGCCTACTGTCCTATTGTGCAGATGCCCGCCCAGTTCTCGTGTTAACGTTTTTATTTAAGCAATGCGATACGTATTATAATCCAAGAATAGAATGCAAGTTAGTGCAGGGGTTAGCGTGTTGCCCTCTCGCACGAGGCGTCCTGAGATAAAATCGTACACGAGTCTGGAGTTCTCTTTATTGCTTCCACTCTTAAATTTGTTACACAGTGTTACCATTATCCTTCTTCTTCTTCTGCTCTCTTTTATAAATCAGACCCATCTGGCCCTTATAAGATGAATATTAATCTCTGAAATCACGGATGTTTTGTACATTTGGCAGGGCTCTGTCTATCATAACGCCTCTGTCCTCATAGAATAACAAAAGTATAGAAAAGACGCGGACAAACATCCATGATCTGAGAGGGATTTGAACCCGTGATCTCAGTGTTCGATTGAAGACATTACGCTCCTCAGACAGCGCGGCCACTGTAAGTAACCTATTATTACCATTAATTAGTCTTTGACTTTATGTTGTGTTTGTCCAGTATGTCACTACTTTTATCCACACTGTGCTGTGTCTGTAATTGGCCTTGCGGCTGTTCGCTCAGTACATAAAAAATAAGGAATTGAATTATATTATTATTATTATTATTATTTGGAGACCGCCTCTGTGGTCTAGTGGTCAGAGTTCCTGGCTACAGATCCAGAGGTCCGGGTTTGATTCCCGGCTCTACCAGATATTTTCTGAGAAGTAGCGGGTCTGGATCGGAGTCCACTCAGCCTCGTAATGATAATTGAGGAGCTATTTTAAGGAAATAGCGGCTCCGGTCTAGAAAATCGAAATTAACAGCCGTGGGGATTCGTTGCACTGACCACGCGACACCCTCTATCTGCTAAATTTGGCACCAAAATTCGCCGACAAGCGGCGGTCGCTTGATCGGTATAGTTCGCGTGCGGACTACAATCACGGAGTTTGTTCTTTGTTTGTTTATTATTAGCATATTTTCGTTATTTTTTAAAAATAAATATGGTAGAATATTACAGCTCGTTGTTAGGCAGCAGTCGGAGCGCCAGTCGACTGGTGACATAGCAAACACGTAATTCTTCTCAGTCTGCTGTGTCTTCGCCGGCTGTCTGGTAATGGCTTCAAGAATGTCCTGTGCTACCGAAATCAGCTTGTTACCGGTTGGCTAGTGTCCCACACATGTCGACTCTCAACTCCACTCAACTCCCCTTCCCTGCACTGAACTGAACTCGGTCGGTCGAGTGACACGACCTCGGAGCGGACCACATAGAAAACATAGCTTCTAAAAATTCTTCTACTGTTGCGTCACGCAGCTGTCACACTGGCCGCTTAGAGAACACAGCTTTCCAAATTCGTCCATTGGTGCTTGTTATGAATCTGTTGCCCAGCAACGGGCGTTGTTTACAGAGTCATTATTTAGCAACGGGTCTACATGCTACATACAATATATATCCAGATCTATATACGAGTATGTATGTGCACATGTTCATGTATGTGTAGGCATGTTCTGTATGTGCACATGTGAATATTGTATGTAGTATGTATGTGTGCTTGCATGAGGACGTGTGAGCGCGCTTAGGAATGCATATATCGATGCCTGAAAGGACGGACGGATGAAATGATGGCTCACCGGTGATGGACGGACGGATGGACGGTTCGGTAGGCCAAAGGATAAGTAGATGGATGTGCGAAGGTGGAACATAAGAACGTGAATGTTCTCTTACTTCGAATTTTGAAAGCATCAAAACTTATTTTAAGAATTCATAATTTACAGTCAGCTCTTTTTTATACCCACCCAAATGACGTCAGCTAAATTCTTACATGCATTATAACAATGCATTAAAAATAGACATACACTTATCCATTGCAGTAAGGAATGCAACAGTCATCACGGCTAAGTTCTTACAAGCAGCATTTGCGCAGGTTTTAATATTTCTTGTCGCGTCTTTTCTCCAGGATACTTAACCTCGGAAAGCTCCACCCATAAACCATGACCATGTCCAACAACATTGTCTATTGAATCCCTGACAGTGGCTCATTCATAGGTACAGCACGACTGCATTTGGTATTGTAAACTGCTTGAAGGACAGCTCATATTCAAGACATTTGGGATGCTGTGCTCTCTGCTGATGTGTGTCGCACGATTTACAGATTATTTTCTACGTCATTAACATCATTGTTCATGTTACGTGGGCGAATTGTCACCACGACATGGGGCATCCTTACGATGCAGAATATGACGGTGTCCAGATATGGAGGTAAAGGTAATGTTGTCTCTGTATTTAACTAATTAAGCACTACGCAATGAAGTCGTATGGGGGAGTGGATGTATAGATCCACATTTTCTTGAAATCAGCACTACCTTGAGGTGATTAGTCAGCTTCACGTCCCGGCCGCTTTAACCCCGGGGAAAGAGCCCCCTATACCCATTGGGTAGGAGGTTGGGTGAACCTCACAGCCGGTCTGGACGACGTGGAGAAGAGAGAATTCTTAGCCCTATCGGGAGTCGAACTCCGGCCCCTCTGTCTTCCAGCATGTAGCCAGTCGCTACTCATGTGCCTCCAGATTAGAGATTAGATTAGAGAAGATTAGCGCCTAGTGATTGTAGATTGCGTATACCCGCAATAGTGTGATAATTAAGTGTGGTTACGACTTGTGAAGGTCCACTAAACCAATTACCAATCCGAACCCCGTTTTTAATCACTAATAGAGCTGACAGTATAATTTGAGTTCAGTTGGAGAAGGGCGGTATTTAACCAGGACAAGGTTATACTCGTTCGTACAGAAAAGTGCATTCTTCTCACAACAGGCGTTTGCATATGCAAGAGGAATTACACGCAGATTATAAGTTAACATGGTAGAGTTTTTAGCGACAGAATGTTTCGACCGAAAACTGTAAAGCGGAAATTGCATGAATTTATCTATAATAAAGTATGTAACGAAATGAACTGTCTATGAAAATACTCTTCTCTAGGAGTACAAGTATTCTGATACCGAAACATTTATAATTATGCTGATTTTTCCTGATGGGAAGACATATTCAGATTAATCACATTTTAAGATAAAAAAACACATTTCCTGTATAAACGGCGTCTGATCCGTCACAAACCCACAGTGACACCGACAACTTTCTGGTGGTTAGACATGTTAGACCATCATGAAATAAACTGTAAAAATAGAATTTCAGTAGGAGTGTAGGCCAAAATCTTAATATATACAGCTAAAAGCCATTAAAAAAACAACAATCAAATATCTGTAAAAGACAGAGCAAATCAAAGTTATATAAGAAAAGCTGAGGTCTTGTTAAATTCGAGATTGCTGCTTGCCATTCGGTTTAGAATCGTTAGTCTTCCCGTCTTCTATGCAAGAACATGCCCGACATTGAAGTGTTACCTGTTGCTTTGCTTGGTGCGAACTATTTGTGGGTCTAAAAGGCACTTTCAAGACTTTCGAGATTAAGGTGACTCTCAATACCAAATTTAATTGAAATCCGGCCGATGTGAAGCTTTCGGACGCATGTAGTCGTATTTAAAACTCCCAGTAATTATATTGCTAGACAACGGCTTGTTAAAACACGTTTCCAGGACAATAAACTGGAATGGTCCATTGCTGAGCAACGTTTCGGTAAACACCGTCTAAAAGCCGGAATATTGGAGCCAGACACGGAATTACCCATTTTGCTAGGCAACGGTTCATGCACGTTTCCGAGACAACGCATTCATGAAGAGCAGCAGTGGAACCCTTGGCGGCGATGATCTCTATTCGGTTCTCTGGCAGGTATAAAAGGGAGTTCATTCGTGAATTAGAGTCAGAGGTTCGTCGTATGGCATTCGTCGGATAGGACTCGTAATTCATTCAGAAGGAGTTCAACGTGTGAGCTGTTATAATTGACTTTAATTGTAAAGAAGTACCATTAAATCCGATCGTCAAATCCAGAACCGATTGTTATTAGTCACGTAACCTTAATACTTGACGATATAATTTCGTGCGTTTTATGGAGAGGCTGCATAATGAAAGTATGGATAGTAATAAATTCAGAAATAAGCGACAATTTAGTTATTCAAATGTATTACGGGACTTTGATGAATTAAATCTGCGATAGCGAACGCTGTTTAACTATTTCTGGGAAAATTTTCACGATGTATGTAGCAGGTATAACTTACACGCGAAAAGCTGCAACCTGGTCGAGGACTGGACATTACATACGTTGCACTCTAATGGCGCATTCATCTTTCAAATGTCAGGTGCAGTTAGCGCCTGCCGTGGTTCTCCCTGAGTAACATAACAATGCTGGACTCCATTAAAGAAGAATGTGTGTAAATGAACTGTGTAAATATTACTGAATAAGAGTTATATTAAATTACAACTAAGGATTTCATAAATATATTAGTAGTATCCACTATACATGCCAACTACGCCCTGAATAATCTACAAATATTCAACATTCAGACTATGACATAGTTACACGGGATGACCCAAGAAATATCCGCCAAATTTTGAAGGTTTTAAATAAAGATTCTGGCTCGAAATATTACATCAAACTAGCCCGCTTCCCAACACATGTGTTCCTATTGCAAAACTGAGAAAACACGAAGAAAACAGCTGATTACGTCAATTTTATTTAGTTATCATGTACAGAGAAATTTTATTTTATTAGTTACCGTGCTAGTTGTTCGGCCGTTGCGGAGTTATGGAAACTGCTACCTTCATACAAGCTACCAATTTCTGTGGAAGTCCTATTCCCGGCAGGAAGATATATGCGTCTACTACAAGACAGCGCTGTGGATCATTTCGTAGACCAGCGTTAAAGAATTGCTGGCGTGAGTATTGTGAGATTGGTCGTGGAGGATCGCAGTACTGACCTTTCCGTTGGTCAGGTTTCACAAGCCTTGACGTCTAGAATTTGGCTTATCGTGAGAAATCGCAGACAAGAGATGAAGTCCTGCGGCGAATCATGGATGTTACTGCTCGCATGCGCAACATTCCTCAGGATATGCGAAAAGTAACAACTTATGATGTATAACAGCGAGGCTGTACGTAAACAATGATGGTAATTTCAAACGCAGCTAACAAAGGTACCTGGTGGGACTAAAACTGATAATATTTGTAGACCGCTTCTGAGGCCCAGTCAGCTTTATAGCAAATGAGTATCGAGGGGTTTGCCCGTGGATAAAACGGCCAGGGCGTGAAACTTACCACTCACAAGCATTAATCACAGAGATTAAGAGTGCGTAGAAATATACCTCGACTCCTCCATATACCTTCATGGAGTGGTGCTTAATTAAGGGCTGGGAAATTCTGCCATTATGAAGTGGCGAATTCTTTGCCTTTCTTTAATTTTCGACAGTGGCTCCGTGGAATGACAACAGCATCCATGTTGGTATATCGGTTTCTATTGAAAATAACCCAAATACTAAGCCCGTTACTCTTCAGCAGACATCTCATGGCACACTGTACATAGTTTACCGGCACACAGCTTCTAATTACAATTAATATATGAAATTAGTGTTTTGAAAAATAAACAGGACAGTGTTTATAGATAAAGACAGGACGATGGATAATATCCAGAAACCTAATATTTGTACTAATGTACCATCGTCACAGATTTTTAGATCTTATTAATATACCAAAGTTTGTTACAAATTAGTTTAACCAGTTCTGTTCACTATAGCACTCGAGTGCACACATCGGCATGAGAGCCAAAGATATTCCCCATCAGCACGGTCTCCGTAAGCACAAAACTAAAATCTGGGAATCCTAACCACAGGAACAAACTGGCGGAAGTACAAAACGGATGGGAGATGAAATCTGACCTGCCAAGTCAGACCGTATTAAATGCACATGAGTGCTCCACTCCGTTTCCACTAACGTTAAGTCTCCACTATTCAAAAGTCTTCGCAAAACTAATTTACTAAACAGATCTGGCCGCGTCATAGCTCAAGCGGTTAGTCGATGGCTTCCCACCGCGGCGGCCCGGGTTCGATCCCGGGTCTGGTCAAGTATGATTTGTGGTGGACAAAGTGGCGCTGGGGCAGGTTTTCTCCGAGTACTTCGGTTTCCCCTGCCAATCTTCATTCCATCAATTGCTCCACAATCACCCTCACCTATCATCTGGAGCTGGTACAATAGGCCAGAATTGGTCGCAGTACCAAGTGGACTCAGTCTCACGCCACTAAGACTAATTATAATAAAATAATTGTGGAATGTGGTTTAGGGTTATTACCTTCTGGAATGTTACGCCACTAGGCTTGTAGCCTAGTGCCTAAACCAACTACGCTACAGCGTGTTCCCTACCAACCAACAGTCAATTAAATAACGTATGTTCTCTGTGTTACATGAGGTAAAATCCTAAAACATTTTGGTTCCGTCTTGTGTTTTAAGTCAGACTCACTCTTCCTGATTTCAGTGTTTCCAGTACGCGTCTTGTATAGTGTCCACAGTAAAGAAAGTGGACGATGCCACAATCCGAGGGGTAATTGCGCTAGATTCTCACAGCGGATCTTCAGGTTCAATATTTCATGGTCACCTACGATTTCTACTGGTTGTAGTGCCATTGAAGCAGATTGGTGATCACTTTCTTTCCATTGCCTTCCAAGTCATCATTTACCAGTCGTCCACGATTCGGAGTTATACTCGTATAATCTGAGATACTGAGATGGTCATATAATATACCACAAAAGAGACGTACGATTGACTCGACGGCAATGACTTGAGGACAACTTCGAGAGGACATAGGATGCTGACCACTGCCAGACGGCAGAGCAGTCGAGAGCAGTCGAAAGCAGTCGAGAGCAGTCGAGAGCAGCCGAGAGCAGTCGAGAGCAGTCGAGAGCAGTCGAGAGCAGTCGAAAGCAGTCGAGAGCAGTCGATCTTACGTGACCAAAGGAACGTTAAGTCCACCTTCAGCAGAACAAGCCGCTCCCAACAAACTCACTACTTAGGTTATCATTACTTTATTTATTCTCAGTGGGGTGAGGCTGAGTCCACTTGTTACTGCGGCCACTACTGGCCTATTGTACCAGCACCAGATGATAGATGATGGTGACTGTGGAGTAATTGGTGGGATGAAGACTCGCAGGGGAAACCGAAGTACTTGGAGAGAACCTACCCCAGCGCCACATTCTCCAAAACATATCCCACATGACCAGATCCGGGCTCGAACTCGGACCGCCCCAGTGGGAAGGCAGAGTGTAACCGCAGCCTCGTTACGTCTGTTGGCAGCGGGACATGGCAGAGCATAAGCCCAGGCTCAGATATATCGATTGCGATCCGACGTACTTTTTGGTCCATTTAACATTTCGCTGTCAATTGCATACGCATTAATCGCATATCAGGAAATTTAGTAAGAATTAATTTGGAAACTCAACCGTGCCTATGCGCAGGATATACCAGATTTCTTTCTGAAGGAAATAAGAAAAATATGGTAATTTCAGCCAGGAAAGTTGGTTTCCAAACTGTGATCTGACCCCGAAACTAAGAGTAAGAGACCATAACGAGACATTCGAAGTTTCGACTGATTTCTGATTTTGGTAATCTGGTATGGATGGACGCAATGATTTCAATCCGCTGTTTTCGGCAGGGAGAGTTTAAAACATGTAATCCAGTTTGGAGGATTTTCAAAATGTACAAAGTTGACCAAAAATTAATTGTTATGAAACCCGGAGGTTTATCGTCGTCTTCGAAGAGCTTGTTATTCGGCCGTACGATAGACCACCACAATCAATATAAATTCCACAGAGATTATTCCTCTGTGATCCATTTAGTTACCCACCTATTACAAAGTCTTCTAAATAGTCCCTTGCAATATTTTTTTTTTATCCCCCCCCCCCAATGGCTCTTCCAGCCCATTCAGGGCCCTGACATCTTATTCAGTCCCGTAATCACTTTTCACAGTTGGCAGGACTTCTCGGACGAGTGATCAACCCGTAGCATGGCCGCTACCTAAACACAGGATAACACAAACACATAATAAACACATACACACCAAACATCCATACATCAAGTGGGATTTGAACACACGATTCCAGAGTCCTAGCAAGCGAAGCAGTTCAAGCCTTAGACCGAGCGGCTACTGCGACCGGCTTTGCGCAATACTCTACCCCCCCATACAAAAAACTACATACACACTTTCTGTTGCATCACTATGAGGTTTATGTCCCACCGACATCGCGAGTGTTCATTCAGCCACAATAAAACATCAGGTAAATTGTAAAAACAGCACAGCTCTTCAAGGAATGTTCTCAGTTTCTTTGTTACCCAAACTATCTTAGGCACGAGCACACTTCTAAACAAATTATTCTCAGATAACTTCAAAATCTGCTCTCTTTTTCAGACTGAGAGATCAAATTCCACCTTCAACTAACAGCTAGAATAATTGGATTTTAATGGGAGGTTACATCCATTTTAATTTAAGAAACTTCATCTGAAATATAGAGCATTGAAGGTGATAATACTGAATGAAGCCTCATGTGTTAGAACGTCGACTGAAAATACCGATAAATTGGCTGACATTTATTTGGTCTACTTATCCCTCGGCTGTTCGGTCCTCTAAGTGCCTTGGCCTCCATTGCGTCTGTGCTTTCCATGGATCCAGCTAAGTTTCCGTAAACTGGAGACGATGGAGCTGTCGAACCTCCTGTAATGGATTGGTCTGGTTCTCAAGTTACTGTGCATTTTTTCTGTAAGCAGTTTTCTTTGAATGTTTGTCTTACTGTGGTAAAAGGGGGAACGAAGGAAGTGATCAGATAAAACTCAGGAACGACGGCAGATTCAGCAATGCAAGCTTCAGCTTACACTTGCACCAAATTTCACTTGCACGTCCTCCATCCGCTAGGCAGATAGCTTTTGTCTGGACGCCAAGACCAACCGCGATTACTACATTATCATGAAAAGTAAGCAATATCTTGAACACTGCAGCGATATATCCGTTCTAGAAGCAGAAGACTAATTGGAGTAAACAGAGGAACCGAAGATGATGCTGAAGAACTTCCTTTCAGACAGAAAATCTAGCTATCAACATATGTATAGTTCCCTATCAGGTTGAAATGTTTTATTTTCTACTTTGAGAGGGCGACATCTAAACTGTACCAGGTTGTCATTCGAGAGAACAGATTTGTTACAGCTATCTAGGTCTGAACCCCGGTCTGCCACTTCCGATTGATTCTAGATACTTGAAGAATCAGCGATATGTTAAGTTTTTACTGTGGCGACTATGAACATTACTGTATTTTTGGATGTGACTCTTCTCCTATGGATACGGAGGTAGCAGATTCTTCTGATGTTCTGTAACTGTAAACCAGACAATGTGGTATTATATCTGAGAAAACAGTAATCTTCAACTGATATTTTCTGTCGGTGATATGTTTAGTTCTAGAACGTGAGACCAGGTTCCCACATGTTACTTCTTCCACAAGCACGTGATTTCGAAAACCAAATACCATTCAAAGGAGAGCATTTAGTAGGAAGATCGCTGGTTCATAACCTTCCTCATATGCCTGACACAAAATCATTTTCATGACATTTGTTTGGAAGAATGAAATTTGTTAATAGACGATATCTAACAAGACAGGTATTATGTAAATCTATGAAATTAGATAAAGCTTGTAATTGAGATTTTAAAATACTCCCTTCTACAGTAAATTGTTGATGAGTTAATGATGGAAACCTTCGTAAAATAGAATATATTAAGAAGATAAAATTATCCTTGTTGCTAAAAACAACACCAAAAAGAAATGGAGGTATAGCTCCGTGCATTCTTAACCTCGGTACTAGTCGGGATTTGTCAGATTCACGTTCCGACCTTCTTATCCAGTGAGAATAATACCCCCACCAACTAAACCCATTGTGTAGGCAGTAACATGAATTGAAGAAAGCAGTCTTCTGGGATGTGGCGCAGTGTAGATATTGTGTTAACCGACGTTTCAGAGGATCGTATCGCCTCCATCTTCAGGATAGAAGAAAAAAGAAGGAAATTCGTGAGCTAGGAACCAGAGTGAGCTTCTACCCTGAAGATGGAAGCGATACGTTCCCCCGAAACGTCGGTTAGCACAATATCTACACGGTGCCACATCCCAGAAGACGGCATTCTTCACAGTCACCGCCGTGAAAACCTCAAATCTTACACAGTAACATGAATTGATTTAGATATTGAAGTGGAAAGGCCAAATAGCTGCCTCTGACAGAAATGAAACCCTGGCCGTCAGAAAATGTAATGACTGAGCTGCCTGGCTAACAACAACTCTATTTAATTGAATGGTTCATAATAGGATATGGCTGAATTGTGAATTTGGGAAAAGCAAGACATCCGAGGCAGCATCATTTGAACAATGGCGTATGTTACCCACAATGAAGACAGATTCGTAGGAGACGTGCCAGTTCAGTCTGACTGACAAGGCGCTATTCTTCATGCATTTTAATTCTGACGCCAAAGTTGCACGTATACCTAATTCCTCCTACCGAGAAGAGCTAAATTCATGCAAAAGAGCTCGTTATCCTGAATAGTCATCTCAATTCCCGCTGCACCGGAAGGTAAATGTGGAATTCCAGGACTTGGGGAGGGGGGGGGCAAGGTCTGGTGGAGACAAGTTCAATTAGGGAATTCCATGGAATCTTAGACTGATGAAAGAGTTGCAGGAGACAGCGTTCTAGGAAAATATCAGCATTACTCACACTGACCCAGTTCATATTATATGAACATGGGAACACTAGGAAATTTCAGTTCTCTCAGAGAACTAGTGTTTAGCACAATATGTTCGAATTCGTATTAATAATTTATTTATATATGCTGTATGCACGTAGTAAATGTCTGCATTACAAGTATAATTAAAATCATTCTCAAGAATATAAATTATTCAGATTCTGTTATTTAGTAATTTATTTTGCGACGTTCCCAGTATCTCAGACAATAAATTATATGATTATCTGTGAATAATGAAAATGAATAGATTCGAAAATAACCTTAGTGGCCTAATCTCGGTATTACTCTGGAATTTTCCTGGAGGAATTGAGGAAATCCATGAAAAACCTAAGTCAGAATAACCGGTATCCTGCCCGAGCTCGAACCAAACACAGGAACGGACGTACGAAGCCCCATCACTTCAAAAAAGTCTCGTCTGTATCGAGTATTATCTGATACACTAACAAGCATTCACATATTCATTTATTTACAGGCTTTGTTTATTTAAGGGGTACGCGGTAGTGTAGTTGGTTGAGGAACTATGCTACAAGACGAAAAGTCGCGGGTTCAAGTCCCGATGAGGTGGATTCTTTCAATTTACCTAATTCATCCTCACTATGGTCATGGGGTCTACTCAGCTTCTAAAAGAAATGAGTACCAGGAATCTTCCTCGGGGGGTAAAGAGAGGCCGGCGCATAAGACTGAGAACCTTACCGCCTGAAGGCCGGTGGCGAGGGATTGGGTGGTTGAGAATGACGAATTGGAAAGGATGCGAAAGAGGCAGACAACAACAAATCAGTAGCTTTAGTCCGCAAGCGAACTATACTGACCGAGCGACCGCCGCTTGTCGGCGAATTTAGTGCCAACTTTAGGGGAAAGAGGGTATCACGTGGTCAGCGCAACGGATCCCCACGGCCGTTAATCTAGGTTTTCTAGGCCGGAGCCGCTATTTCCTTGAAACAACCCAATTATCCTCACGAGGCTGAGTGGACCCCGTTCCATACCCACTACTTCTCAGAAAATCTGGATCTGTAGCCAGGTACTCTGACCACTAGACCACAGAGGCGGACAGCGGACATGACCCAGTCTAAGATAATAACCCAGCATCTGCCTGAAGAGAGCGAGGGAAGTGACAAATAGATCTTGCAATAGTAGATGTCTCAACTACAAGTCAGAAACATTACCGTTCCAGTCAACTTATTCACGGCAACTGACATCAGACGCAGAAGGCCTGTACTGTACGGAAAATTTGGGATAATTATCAAACATCATTCTAAGCTCTTTGCATTATTTTTACGTAGCTAGGCCCAATTTGATCGGAAAAGATAAATTAATATGCCAGTAGCTTAGATGTTTCTTATGTATGGGCAAGTTTACCACACAGTTCTGAGAAATATCTCTCCCCCCAAAGGTTTGGTCTGCCCCAGTCTGCTTTGAGACAGACTGGCCCACTGAAGAATACCGTTGACTGCTGGACTGTGGACCCGGTTGTCTGGACCGCCGGCTAATTGCAGCCTCTGATGCGATTATATATCACAAAATCGTTGTAGAAAATTGCTTCCAAGAACATTATTCAATTTTTCGACTGATTTATTCAGTAAGTTTGCACTTATTTTCTCAGAACTTACGTCAATAATGATAATTATGACCTCGATATACTACGTATATAGCAGATGCTGTAACCTTTTGATGGCATGAAGAGATTACTATATATTCTTGTGACAACAGCACAGTAATTTATAGCAGAATATTCCGTATCTTCCAATATGCTAGGTATGTGATGACGTCACTCAAGTATGACAAAGAGAGAGATATGACTCTATCTCAATCAATGCCGATAATTTTCATCTTGACAAAAGCAGAACTGTTTTCACCGTTCTTAAGTGGCTCTGGCTACTCTAATGTTACAGCCTCTGTAAGTAAACGAATTATAAAAGCTGAAACTAAAGTAGCTGGGTGGCCAGGGTTCTATACCCGGCACGAGTAAGATTCTCTCTTTTCTGTAGCGTCCAAAACCAGCTCTGGGTCCCGGTCGCCTATTTATCCGGGGAGTGTTTCCCTGGGGGTAAACGACAAGGGCGCGAAGCTAATCATTCACCTGCTTCTAGTGCCTAGGTCCAGTGTGGTGGAGCTACATCTACACTCCCCCCATACGTGTTAATGGCTTAATGTTAAACTATTAAACACAGGGACAACTTTACCTTGTTTCGCCTTACTAAATGCAATAATTAAGCCATGATCCCACGAGAGAGGCTGAAAATATTTTCATGGTTAACTGTAGAGCGCCCTGAAATTCGCTTCTCAATTTCCAGAAGCTTGGCGAAACTACTTTCTTTTTCCCCAGCTTGCAGAGCCAGCCAGAGAACCTTAATATACAGAAACAAGTTCTGAAACAAGCCCCTTTTCACCCCATAATAAGTGAGTCAGTTTGAGGTAGTAGGTTTATTCTTTTCTAAAGAAATTATCTGAAGATTTAAAGTTTATTGCAGACCCATATTCTTTTCCGCAGAACCTGATATGTATGCAGCTTCTGCACTTTCAGTCACTATCCAATTTATATCTATCTCGGCATGTTTGCTTTTAGGCCTCTTAGGGTTAGACCCGTTCCGAACAATTTGTCGTTCTTTTTCTTGTAGCTAGGATAGCGTAGTCGGTATAGCGACTGGCTGCGGGCTGGAGGACTGAGAGCCTGGAGTTCGAGTCCCGGTGCAATCAAGAATTTTATGTTCTTCAAATCGTCCAGACCGTTACTGGGGTCAACACAACCTTCTATTCAATGGTTACCGGGGACGTTTTCCCCAGGGGTAAAGAGGCAGGGACGTGAAACTGACCACTCACCTCCATCTAGTGCCAAGGTCAAGAAAATGTGGACCTATACGTCCACTCGCTCATACGCCTTCATGGCTTAGTGCTTAATTAGTTAAGCGCAGGGACAACTTTATATTTTTTTATTTTTAATATTTTATCCACGTGCACAATTTTTAAAAAAGGATTAGCCATTATCTGGTAAACAGACTTCAAGCCATCACGATAAAAACTGAACAATTAAAACCGTTAACAATCCTACAGAGAATACTTAAATGAGCGCGCATATTAATGAGGCAATCAAGGAACGTGGGCCGCGCCATACCTCAGGCGGTTAGTCACTGGCTTCCCATCGCGACGGCCCGAATTCGAGTCCGCGTCTGGTGGACAAAGTGGTACTGGGGTAGGTTTTCTCCGAGTACTTCGGTTTCCCCTGCCAATCTTCATTCCACCAATTGCTCCACAATCGCAATCACCTATCATCTGGGGTTGGTACAATAGGCCAGAAGTGACCGCAGTACCAAGTGGACTCAGTCTCACGCCACGAAGACTAATTATAATAAAATAATTGTGGAATGTTGTTTAGGGTTTATTACCTTCTGGAATGTTACACAACATAGTTTTATAAACAAATGTTGTCGTTTCGGAGAAACGTACTGCCTCCATCTTCAGGGACTCTTATATTAAGAAGAAAAATAATGATCTGAAGATAAATATACAGGATATCTACAAAAGGTCTGACACATTTTGATCTTTAATAAATAGAAATAAACCTTTAGCAATGACGGAAAGATCAACTCAAAAGCTTTGATTTCCTCTTTACAGGTCACGAACGTGTTCATAGCTGTCAGTGAAGTGTTCGTTGTTGAGAAAATGGCGACTCCGCAAGAGAGAGCATAAGAAGCGGTGTGGTCTTGTGAAATAAAATCAGTGACACAAATGCAGAGGAACTTCAGAACACATTACCAAAAACATCCTCCTTCTAGAAACAGTATCATAGACTTGAAAAAGAAATTTTTAGAAACAGGAAGTGTCCTCAGTAAGAAGAGTTCCGGACGTCCCAGCACAGAAATGATGACGTTGAGTGTGTTCGAGAAGCATTTGCACGCAGTCCCAGGTCTTTGAGATTGAGAACAGCGGCAAGAGAATTGTATATGCCAGTTCCAACAGTACACAAGGTTCTACGGAAGAAATTACCGGTGTATGCTTATAAGATACAACTTGTGCAAGCTATTGAACCACATGATAAGCCTAAGAGAACGGATTTTCCAACAGATATGTTATGAAGAACAGAGGATGATGAATGATTTCTTACACCCATATTGTTCTGTGATGAAGCTTGCTTCCACATTTCTGGAACAGTCAATCGCCATAACGTACGCATTTGGGGATCAGAGAACCCTCTTGAATGCCGTGAAATGGCAAGAGACTCCCCAAAAGTAATGTGTGGTGTGCTCTTATGCATGATCAAGTCATTGGGCCTTTCTTTTTCGCGGAAAAGACAGCCATATCAGTCATTTACCTAGACATGTTGCAGAATTTCGTATACCCGCAAATTGAAACGCTTCAGTCCGAAATAATTTTCCAAGAAGACGGTGCGCCACCTCATTGGAGCACCATAATTCGTGAAGCTTTGGACAAACATTTTCCAGGAAGATGGATTGGACGAGGTAGTCCAATTTCTTGGCCCCCAAGATCACCTGACATAACCCCATTGGACTTTTTCCTCTGGGGATATGTCAAAGACATTGTTTATAAGACGCAGGTGAGAGACAGCGATCAATTAAAAACCAGAGTAAGAGACGCACTAACCACTGTGGATGTCGGCATGCTTGCCCGAACCTGGCAAGAAATCGAATATCGTCTTGATATTTTACGTGCAACAAATGGAGCACATGTACAACTTTATTAACAATAGACAATGTTGTGCATTGGTTCAGTTAGGGCCTTTGTTACAGTGTGTCACCCTCCCTCCCTCAACAAAGTTTCACCACTTCGCCGCTGTGTCTTGTCATACTTTCTTCATGTGCAACCCAGAGACTAAGTCTAAAAACACGGCCTGTACACCAAAGTAACAGGAGAAGCAAAGTTCCGTTTATAACAAAATGTGGACATATTTTGACGATTATGTCAGCTCTGTACTATTCATGTGAAAGTGAAGCCTAACAAATGACAGCATAAAAATATCTGCACACCGCCACGAACCAGACTGAGGTTCTTTGCGGGTCGCATTTTGTTCACCCCTGTTCAAATCACTCCCATGTCCTCTCGTTACTTCCCAGTTCCCAATAAGCGATTCTCCCTTTCGCAGTGAAATGCTCCAGATAACTCTCTCTTTCATTCGAAATGCGTCACCCGTACGGAACAATTTACTTCGCAGTTAAAGCTGCAGTATCGAAGCTTCACTGCACTGAACTCTCTGTGACTGAACACTCAACTGAATTTTTCTTGCGAAATGTTAACCCTATTAAGTCAGTATCACGGCCGCGCCATAGCTCACACGGTTAGTCGCCGGCTTCCCATCGTGGCGGCCTGGGTTCGAGCCTATGTCAGGTCATATGGGATTTGTGGTGGACAAAGTGGCACTGGGACAGGTTTTCTCCGAGTACTTCGGTTTCTCCTGCCAATTCTTATTCCACCGACTGCTCCACATTCGTCATCATCATCTATCATCCGGGGTGGTGCAATAATAGGCCAATAGTGGCCGACGTACCAAGTGGATTCAATCTCACCCCCCCCAAAAAAAAACTAAAAAAAGTCAGTATCCTTCAACGGAAAATCTTATATCTTAGCCTATCGCCATATTAATAGCTTCAATGATCTGTTCATTCACTCTTGTTTTCCCATCAATGAGATGAAATATGAAGAGTCAACATCCTGTAAGTCCAGTAATAATTAATATAAATATTAAGATTTTTGCAACAAATCCCAATAAAACACTGTGTTCTAGATTTCTAAGTCTGCTCACCTCAGTGACACAATGCTACTCCAGAGCTATATGTAACCTCACTCAAAGCAAAAGGGCTCTTCAATCGACCCTGTAGCAGCTGACCTGGTGTTTCGACACTCTGCATAGTTTTGTATAACTTTAGGATAATTATGCCGTAATGAAGCCAATATTCAAAGCTTTCATCATCATCAGTAGCAACCCCATCAAAATAGCTCTGCTTGAGCCACAGCCTTCCTTAGAAAATCCTGCCACAATCGTCTACTTTATTAGACCATCCGGTTTTCATTCGTTTGGATTTCACAACAATAATTTTTAAAGGGGCAAGGTCGCCATCCTTGCGTCCAAACCCCCCCCCCAAACCTGGAGGAAAGGTACCTGTAGTTATGTTTCCCAGTGACAGGGTGGCCCAGTTATACCCCCAGGTACTGGGTTCGTCTTTATTCACCTTCTACGACTCACAGGACTACGTTGAGGGATTCTAACCCACCTACACGGTCGGTATTCAAAGCTTTCGGATGTTTTTATTTACTGCCTTCATGCGTTATGTGTAATAATTGTATAAAAGGAACGCATAATGGGAAGGTCACAAATAAATACGGATTCGGGTTTGATTCTCGGCACAGGGGACGGCTCTGGTAGACGAACACTGGTGTATGAATCTGTCGTCTCGAACAAAAAGGTGTTTAGTCTGGGGGAAATTTACCAACATTTCAGTTGAACATGTTGTCTCATATTCATGGCTTGATAGCACTGTTCGTTGGTGGATATACTGTTATGGAGATCCCTATTTTTAACTGAGTTATCTCGAATTCAGCAAAACCTATAGAGAAAGTGTGCATTTCATTTTTCTCTACAGCTCTGGTTTAAAACTTTTTCGCTCCGATAAATATTTAGCGAGTTTCTTTCGAGGAGCTCTAGAAACGCACGAAAATTTTCATGTAAAATACTAGTATCAGTGACTCTTTCCTGATTTTAACTCAAACTACTGCACGGCGGGACACTTTCGTTATATAATCGCAGCACGGACCAAACAGGAAACCTCTTCCATTCTTGCATCAAAACGCAATTGCCTAGCAACAAGCTATAATATTCTTTATAACAATGGATTCCTTATTGTTGTCATGTGCTTTAGAGGGAAGTTGTTTAGAAGCCGTTGCACAGAAACGGCCCATATGTCACAATAAAAGATTTTAGGAAACTCCTAATACGAAATTTCATGAAAATCTTTCCAGCGGTTCTCGATTTGTTTTATGTGTACGGATATCCGGACAGACGTTGCGAATTTAGTAGTCACTCCGCAAGGTAGGTAACATCTCTAGAGGAGTCAAGACTTTTGTTCTTGACGCGAATAATATTAATTTATTTCTTTCTAAATTCATAATCACGGAAAGCATAACTGGCCACCGTGATCTTTTTAAGAAATCCGAGACATTTACAGGTTTCAAAAGAAGGAACTCAGAGCGCGGTAGCCATTCTGAAGTTAACTGAACGGTAAATTATACGTGATGGTCTGGCCAGAGTTTAACGAAGTCCTTCTGCAAACGGTTCCACAGGCTGAGATAAAAAGGTTTTATGATTGTGTAAGCAAAATTGGGAAGGAACAATTCAATTGTATCAGGGGATATATGGTGTACCGACACGCGGGGTCGTGTAAATGGGGACGCAAAGGATCAAACAGATAGGGCCTAGTTTTGTGGGAAAAATAAAAACTGCTCAGAGGATTTTCCTGAAGGGCAATCAATCTAAGATAAGTAGACAGTCATTGAAGTGACTAGAACGAGATCAGGATCGAGTATTTGATATCAGGGTTCTGTTCTCAGATTTACGTCGGGTCAATTTTCTTTTTTCTTTTCGAATTCGAGCCAGTAAGTTCAGATTTACCCTTTTTTTAATTAGCTTAGTGGGGGGTGGAGTCCAGCTGGGTCCACTCGGCACGGCGGCAGCTGATTGTCCTACTGTAGCCTGCCCCGGGTGATTATGACGATGGAGAATTTGGCAGAATGAAGATTGGCAGGGGAAACCGAAGTACTCGGAGAAAACCCGCTCCAGTGCCATTTTGACCACCACAAATCCCACTTGATCATACCCGGGATCGAACCCGGGCCGTCGCGGTGGGAGATCTACCCTTTGTTAAAACACAAAAGACAAAATATACAAAAGAGATGCCACATTTTACAGACACAAACCGTACTGTTGAAAAAGCTGTCAACTCTAGATATTTCACTGCGTAGTAAGAAATTATTTTTATTGTGTTTCATTTGGGTATACGTGAGAAGGAGTTTTACGGTTCGAAATTAGACTGAGACGAGAATTTTGATGAAATTTTGAGGATCCAGGCGGAGAATTTTCTCTTCTATAAAAATTATTTCAAAATAAAAAAGACTAAAAAAATGTTTACAATGCACTAAGGCACTTTTGATATCAGATCCCGTCGAATTAAAAGAATTATAAATCGTTGTATTTATATCATTAATTTCTAGGACCACTTCCTTTATTCAACACGTAGAGAAAGAAAGGGGACAGCGAGGTTCTTGCTAGCGATCATGGTTGTGATGGGTCGGCTACAGTGGTTGCTACTGCGCGAAGCAAAAATAATTATCTGCAGATACACCAAGTTCGAGACTGAAAAATCGGTGCTCGAATCAATATCGAGGTATTTTTCTCTGTACTAGATCTCGAAAGGGGGCACGCGGTAGCGTAGTAGGCTGAGGCACTATGCTACAAACTGGAAGGTCGCGGGTTCAAGTCCCGATGAGGTCTCTGGATTTTTTCAATTGTCCTAATCCTTCCAGCCTCACTATGGCCCTGGGGTCGACTCAGCCTCTAACAGAAATAAGTACCAGGTATATTCTTTGAATATTCTTGGGGATAAAGGGAGGCCGGTTCGTAGGGCTGACAAACTTGCGGCCATCTACGAGCTGACTGTAGAGAAAATGTGGGAGCCTCTACATCTCACAACCCTATGGGCCTGCACGGCCTGTTACAGGGATAGCTTTAATTTTTTTACTTTTATTAGATTTCGAAAATTAGAGACTTGAATATGCTTCGTTTCTTTAATTAAACATTAAATCACAATTAAAATTTGATGAAATAAGACTTACATAACTTAACAAGGCATATATATGTGGACAAAGTTATTTTCATGCATTGTTTTACCAAAGTACATAACATGAAGGCATAATGCCGAGGTCCTTTCTATCCGTATATGGGTTTTACCTCTGAAATTATTTTAAGCATTTCTGCTTAATTGACTGTGGAGGAGGTGTTCTGCATTCCAAGTTGTTGATCAGATTTCTTCTACGATCAGATTAGCCATATATATCGCCTTTATTTTACACGAAACTCAAATTGAACTTAGCCCCTATCGATTGTCTCGAGAACAGATCATCTTGCAAGGAATAAAAAAAAAACTCCGTAGCTTTAGCACGCAAGCGAACTATACCGACCGAACGACCACCGCTTGTCTGCGAAGTTAGTGCCCACTTTAGCGGATAGAGGGTGTTGTGGTCAGTGTAACGAATCCCCACGGACGTTAATTTCGGTTTTTTAGACCGGTCTTGCAAGGAATGAGTAAGAGATTTAAAACATGGAAATCATTAAACTCTACGAATTGTATTCAAAGGTTTTTTCGATGAGCTAAATATTTAACGAGGTACAATGGCTAAAGGCACGTTCCTCTGCAGACGAGTCTTTCCGCCAGATTTAACTTGCATTTGTATTTGTTCCTCATGCACTTCTCTGAAAGATAATCAATAATGAATATGGCATGTGAATAGAGATCCATTTCCCCACCTGCACCTCGCTTCTCGTTGCAGTCCATATTTAAATTCGATTCACAAGGGACTCGAGTAACATCAGAACTGTGTTCTTCATCTAGACATTAAAATGGATGCCTTACTTTACTGTATATGGCTTGTCGCTGGTTCGAGTACTGATATTAGGAGAATTGCTTGCAGCACATGAATGCTACTTTATGTTTGGCAAGAGAAGGAAGGAAGCTGCCAGCGCAGTTTACTCACTTGCTGCATATATTAGGGATGCCGGCTCATATCCCCTGGATATTTGTGTCTGCATCCAGTAATTTATACCTCAGTGCTCTGCTTGGTAGTAGGTGTTATAGGAGCGCCTGCATGTGGAGCAAAATAGTGCTTTTTCTAAAAACTTTGTTTATAGATACAAGACTCTATGGAAAGTGTACTCTGGAACACCTGTATCAACTGCGGAGTATATTTAATGCAACGTTACATAGAGTTGGAGCCTCGGCCCCTTATTGGGCTGTGAAGCTTGTTTGAGGTGGGGGAGACACTGAAATAAATAATAAATATGATGAAAATGTTTAATCCTAAGAGGCCATATTAAATTACGAACCTGCAGTTCAGAATTAAAGTTACTTAAACATCATAATTGCCGGTCACCGTAGCCGAGCGGTCTAAGGCATGTACTGTCTTCGCTCGCTTGGAAACCGGAATCGTGGGTTCGAATCCCACTCGAGGCATGGATGTTTAGTTTGTGTGTGTGCGTTTTTCAGTGTTTGTGTAGAGGTAGAGGCCTTGCGACGAGCTGATCACCCGCCCAAGGAGTCCTACCGAATGTGTAAGATCTAGAAAACCCGAAGTGAACGGAGAAGTTCATGGAGGTAGGCCTAGGCCCACTGGGGCTGTAGTGCCAAGAAAAAAAAGATCATAATTAATAGATTTTTAAATTTCTAAATTATAGTGTAAAGAATTATTATTGGTTTGAGTGCCACGTATATTTTTAGTCACATCAAGAGAGACTGAGACCGAAAGAGACGGGGAATCACCCATTTAATTAAAAGATATATTAAGGTCATAATGAATAGAAGAAGTAAAAGGGTTTTGAAGGAAAGGGGCTGTGTCATATTTGAAATTATTATCCGAAAATTTGCCAGATTGAATGAAAACACGCAAAACCACAGTAGGTACAATTTGGGTCCAAGCTGAAATTCAGAAGTGTTAGCGCTAGAGAGAGCTTTTTGGGGAGCTAATTTAGGCCCTATTTACTTATGTAAACATATATTTTCATTCAGGCTGTTTAATTGGACAGGCCGCCTTGCAAGGAATTTACGGCTTGATACTTGCCCTCTGTTTTTCAAGGAATTCTAATTGTGTACTCAATTTAGTTGTTCATACGCTGAGCAGACGTCACTAGCAACCAAGAGCTCACACATATGTCGTGCATTCAAATCACAGTAGGTGTTTTCAGTTTAAGACAGGATTGTTTTTATAAACCCTCATTCCTAGGATTCGTTGAAATTTCCGCTTATTTCAGTTGGCCGTTTCCTTAGCTTGAATTATGAAATGACAATGGTGAAAAAAATTACAAGATTTCGTAACTTAATGATTCACAATGTTTCAGTGGATTTATTTTCTGTTTTGGGTTTCGTTTTTGTTCTGTTTTCTTTCTCCTTTTTAAATTTTCTGTCCATGGCTCTACAGCCCTTCGGACCTTGACCACTTTTTCACTTTCTTTGATCTTTTACACAGTCGGTAGGACTCCTTGGACGGGGGATCAGCCCATTGCAAGGCCGCTACCTACACACAGAACAACACAACACAGAATAAACACACACAACCATTCATGCCTTGAGTGGGATTCGAACCCACGATCACAGTGTTCGAGCCGGCGAAGACGGTTCATGCCTTAGACCGCGAGGCCACTGTGATCGGCTTGTGTTTCAGTGGATACTATACAATAATTACTGGATTTAACGCAGGATATTAAAGTAGATCTGCATTTCTAAAATTGGTTGGTATTTCCGATGTATGCATCGGGTTTATTTTAAGAAAGATGTAAGGAGACTTGGTAATTTAATAATTCGTGCCGTTCTAGTTGTTATAAATTTAAAATTGTTGAATTAAATTCATGATTTTTAGCTTAAATCCACATTCTGAAGATCGGTTGACATTTAAGGTTCTTTCAGCAAGTCTTCTCCTTAGTTTAAATTAAGAAACAGCTACAGATTCCATAAAGGTACAGCGGTATAAAGATGTACATAGGCTTCGTACGAAAATGTTCTAGCGGTGCGCACGGAAGTTTAATATTCGTACGAATCCATATTTAATCCTGACCGCTGCTATTAATATCAAAGAAGACCGAGTCAGCATGAAAACCAATCAGAACGAAACCAGAATCAAAAACGACATTTAGGCCTGCAATTTCACACTTCGTTCGACCTTATAACCTATGACCTCTGCAGCTGGAAGGGCATTGTTAAGTAATTAAAGGTTTTAGACTTTCTAGAATAGAATTTATTCTCATTTCATCGCAATAAATGCAGCTTTGGCAGTGCTTTAATTAATGGAAACGAGCCATACAATTTACGTGCAAATTATACAGTCTGCAAATACTTAGGCTTTAGGATGGTAACTGAATGTAAACGAAGTTGATAAAAAATAATTTAAAGCATGACTAGAAATATTCACGCTAAAGCGTCTGGTATATAAAGCGGGGGATTCCGTGGCTGCTGGGGGCGGGGAGTTACTTAATTATGTAAGAGGATTAAAACAAGTTTGAGTGTATCGTCTTTATCTTTTCTTTTGGTTTCCTGTTTCCATGACCTGCGGTATTTCTATTCTAGTAGCTACGTTCTATATACCCGTAGACAAGAAGAGAGCTTCATATTTTGCTACATGAATAAAGAGCACACTTTACAAATAAAAGTGTAAGAAGTATGCAGCTAGATGGCTCCGCTATTCCGCGGTGTCTGCAGTTCCTAGCACGAGACAACGAGACAACGCTCTGGCTTCAATAAATATTGACAAGAGTTCCGTATGAACGCGGTATCACGGCATGAACGTCCCAGAAGATAAATGGGGGAGGGGGTTAACAATTCTGAAAAGTGTAAAAGTATTTTAGTGTCGAATGAGGTGACTTTGCCGTGGTCATCTTCAGGACACAGTGAATCAGCTGGAAGAGAACCTCATGAAACCCAAGTCTGTATTGTCGCGTGTAATGGGAGGCGTGAGGCATAACTGTGGGTTCCAGATTTCATGACTGGATTTATTGGACGTCTCTATTACAATTGCACTTGATTACAACAGCTCACACACTGAACCCCTTCTTGATAACGAATCTCTCACGGTTGTCTGGAACTTGAAGAGACTCTAGTCTCTAGAATTTTGGATCTCTAATCCAAAGTCAAAGTCACATTGCAACTGACGGTCAGACAGTAAGTCTTGGTGTCAAGTCACATCTGGGGCTCATGACCAGATATTTATTACCGTTGACAGTTACGGTCTTGTTTTGTGGAGCACCCTCTCTGAGGAGAGGACGGGTCTGCCTTTTGTATATGTTGTTGGTCTTCGCTAGTGTAGCCTCTCTAGGGTCCGAGTCCCTTGGGACTCGCGACCTATTTTACTGTTTCAGATTTGAACTTCCCCTTTCGTCGCCTCCTACGACTCTCAGGGTCACGGAGGAGGTATTCGCTCCCGCCTCCACACGGGTTGGATCTGTAATCCCAAGTCCAAGTTCAAGTCCAAGTCACATTGCGACTGAAGGTCGGTCAGTCAGTCGGTCAGTAAGTCTTGGTGTCGAGCCCCCAGATATTTATTACTGTTTGACAGTTACTTTCTTGCTTTTGTGGGGCGCCCTCTCTGACGAGAGGACGGGTCCACCTTTTACATATGCTGCTGGTCCTTGCCAGCGCAATCTTTTTCGGGTCCGAGTCTCTTGGGACTCGCGGCCATATTTTACCGTCTCAGATTTGAGATTTTCCCTTTCGTCGCCTCCTACGACTCGCAGGGTCACGGTGGAGGTATTCGACCCCGCCTCCACACGGGCATCTCTAATCCCTTTGAATTCACTATTTTTATAACTGCTACGCGGCCCGCATAGAACACATCACATCGAACAGTTAATTGTCCTCTGTTATTCTGTCGGTTGTCACGGGAATCTTGTGTTTAGCAGATGTTACCTGGTAACGACTCCTTCGTGCTGTCTGTTGTAATCTGCGCACCCGTTGCCACGGGAATGCGTGTTTACCAATCCGTTATCCAGCAACGGTCTATTCCTCGTTGCAACTGGAATGTGCTTAGCGAAACGTTGCCTAGCAGATGATCATATTCCGGCTTTCAGGCGTTACATCACAGTATGTTGACGTCCCGACGAATTTTTGGACCTAGCGCTTACTTCCCGATTACAAGTCAGGCCCCCAACTGCTTGAGCTAAAATTCTGAGTGGACATTGGATACGCTATTATAAGATACAGTCTGTGTAATGCATCCTTATACAGTTCAAATGGCAAACTGGCAAGAGTTCACACGATCCTCTAAACGTCTGTGACAACGGTTTGTTTTTCACGTGTTTCAATGACTAAGATGCTGGTTTTGATTGGTGAATCGGTTAATTGGATCTTCACTAGTCATAACTACAATTATTCCTTACAATCTCAAGATTTCTGTGACTGTAACACATAGTCTTCATTGTGTATTAACACTTCACAACTGAACTCTCACAACTCCTTACCATGACGGCTTCGTATCCTTGACTCGCGGGCATCTTAACTATGACTGACTGCAAACGACCTTCACTGCACCCTAGAGACCTTCAGCACGAATCCCTTAGAAAACACCTATTATTGTAAATGTGTTTACAGTTTAGTTGCTTAGCACTGGGCATGGCGTGGAATACATTGAAAACACTTCTTCTGTTATCAGAATTGTTAAGAACGCACTGTTTACCGAGAAGCTCTCTTCGAGGGAACTCGATTATTAGCCCGTTACCGAGCAATGGGTATACATGTATGATTATTATATTTGGAATCGTCCATAGATTCAAGTATATTTAAATTATACAATATTTCGACAGTTGAATATGGTTTCGTCGTCAGATGTAAAATGGAAAGACCCTCGCTCAGTTGGATTCCCGTTCACTGGACCAGGGGTCGAGACTAGCTACAGCTATGTGCTGAGCTCAGTAGGGTTCTTTCCCATTTACACCTGGTTACGCAAGCACATCCAGCTTCTGAAATATCGTCTAATGTAGATACACCTGAGGCGACCGATAATATTCAACATTTCATATTGAAGAATTTCCACATTTGTGGCAAAATTAATATTTTACTGCACGACAGCATTTCCCACAGATTTACATGGGTATGGGAAAGAAAACTAATAGTGAAATGCATACAGTGAAAGCTTTTAGAAATAACACAAATGTGGGCAGGAGTGATTAAAAATAATTCAATAAAGACGCATACGAATGAAACTGAATATCTACCCCGTAATTTATGGACGCTTTATAACTTGTAATTTTCTCCAAGTATAATTAGAATGAGCAAGTCAAGGAGGATGAGGTGGGCAGGGCGTCTAGCACGAATGGGGGAGAAGAGGAATGCGTACAGGATATTGGTGGGAAAGCCACAAGGAAAGAGACCACTGGGAAGATCAAGGCGTAGGTGGATGGACATTATTAAAATGGATCTTAGAGAGATAGGATGGGATGATATGGATTTGATTGGTCTGGCTCAGGATAGGGACCACTGGAGGGCTCTTGTGAACACGGTAATGAACGTACTGGTTCCATAAAATGTTTGGAAATTCTTGAGTAGCTGCAGATTTGGCGGCTCCTCAAGAAGGGGCCAGCTCCATGAGTGAGTAACTAAAATTTGTGGAAGAGGAAATGATTAGAATAACAAGTGCTTAACTTATTTCAACTAAATAGTCAATAACATTATCAATGGCAAAACAGAACTTTTTGAGCCATAGACTTCCTTAACAGGTCCCGCCAGATTTGTTCATTTCTGGGAATTAGATCATCTGGTTCTCACATCCTCGAATTTCGCAACAATAATGTTTTTGAGGAGAAATGTCGTCAGCCTTGCGTCCATCCCCCACCTTGAGACCCAGGCATCTGTATTTACGTCCCCCAGTGACAGGGTGGCCCAGTTATACCCACAGGCACCGGGTGCCCTTGCATCGCTTTCTACGACTCTCAGGACTATGATGGATGTATACCAACGAGGACAATGATCAACAATAGACTCCCGAAATTTCCTCAACCTTGCGAATGGACGAATACAAAAGGATCATTCACAAGATGACCATGAAGTCGGAACAGGCTTGAGCACAATCAATGTAGGCAAGAAGAGACATCTACCGAAAACTTGTATCCGGTGATAAATGAATGAGATGTAAGGAAATATATAGTTGACCCCTGAAATGGAGGTGTTGGTACAAACGTAGTTTCGGGATTTGGTTTCAAATTCCAACCGCTGCCACTAAAGGAATAATAAAATATATCAATCACCTAAAACCAAATAAAAAAAACCGCGATATGTAAAATACATTTCAGACACTTAACAATGTAAAGTAAAGTATTTGTATAAATGTAGTGTAGGGGCCACCCATTGAAGCAACCGCGAACAATGCAGTGCTTCTTCTCGGATCGTGGATACGCGCAAGTATTGACGTCACTCTCTGCCTCTTCATTATTCTGAGTGTTTCACAAATGTTGTTGTGCATAAGCAAGTTGGCGTCGGGGTACAACAGAGGCTTTGAAGACGACGAGGAAATTCGTACATCCTGGGAACTGAATAGGACGGCGATAACCGTCACTACCTTGGAATAGGTGACTAAACTCAAGAGGACGGCGAGAACATTCCAAATAGAATGTAGTCGTGCTTCATGGGAGACGCTAAAATGTAAAAAAAAAAAAGCTATCCCTGTAAGGGGCTGTGGAGGCCCATAGGGTTTTGAGACACCGAGGATCCCACATTTTCTAGACAATCGGCTCACAGATGGCTGTGATGTCAGCCTTACGCACCGGCCTTTCTTTACCCGCAGGAAGATTCCTTGGTACTTATTTCTGTTAGAGGCTGAGTCGACCCCAGGGACATAGTGCGGCTGGAAGGATTAGGTTAACTGAAAAATCCAATGTCCTCATCGGGAATCGAACCCGCGACCTTTCAGCTTGTAACTTAATGTCTCAACCAACCAAGCTACCACGTGCACCACACGGGAGACGGTGGCATTCGATATTCTAGAGTAAATAGCATTACTCTAGTAAAATCACTTAATATTTCACACTTAGTTTCATGATGCATAGTTAGGCTAGCCGTCAATCAATCAGTATTTTGCAACTGAATATTTATTTCCTGCTACATGTTTCTGTCTCACAAGACCATCATCAGGCAGTGATACAAGGATACGTCTAGGGTGATTGAACTCCTAATATGGATCCATACTGGTGCAGCACGTCATATTACATGATATAGAATTTGTATCGCGAGTTAAATATAAATATTGAAATTAGAATATAAAATATCAAGAATATAATAAAAGTATATTATACAAGTATGCTTTTCTTATAAGTATTAAAATTACTGAAAGACGTATTAAAATTATTAAAAATTATGTATGCCAAGTTTCAAAGTTATAGTGCCCAGTGTAGTGTTAAGCTACAGCATTACACAGTTCGTGGATCCATGTTGTTAAGCGTCCATATGTGAATGGTCATAGCGCCCCGGGGATATGCTATATACAAGTATGTGGAGTCTATTGTAAGGGGTTGTTATGTGTAGTTCTATCTATCTATCTATCTATCTATCTATCTATCTATCTATCTATCTATCTATCTATCTATCTATCTATCTATCTATCTATCTATCTTATGGCTCTTCAGTCCTTGTGGGCCTTGGCCGCTTTTTCAGTTTCATAATCCGTGCGCAGTACATAGGAATCCCTATACGGGGGATCAGTTCGTCGCAAGGCCGCTACCTACGCACAGAACAACACAAACACAGAATAATCGCACACAGACATTCCTGCCTCGAATGGGATTCGAACCCACAATCCCAGTGTTCTAGCAGGTGAAGACGGATCATGTCTTGCACCACGCGGCCACTGTGATCGGCACACAGCTCCCCTTGTAAACAAAAGCTGTGTTTAAACTGGCGAATTTTTCACCTGAATTCAATTACTGTTTAAAAGTTCAATTTGACGCAGCCACATGGAATGTGTTGCTGATTTTGATGCGACTTACGTATAAGAAACTACAAGAAGCTTCAGCCACAGAGTACAGTCTGCAAACTAAGGAGGGGGTGGCTTTCGTTTTATTGTCCACGCTCCATTGGGAGACACATTACGTCAGAAGGAAGACTGGCTTAATTGAAGAACGAGACGCTTTGACTGGAAGAGACAACGATAGGTAACAACACAGTCTGTCTCTACACATACAGAAAAGTGATACAGTGTAGGATTCGAGGTTCTCACAGCGGTATATTCTGGGATATAACGTGGTGTAGTGCAGCATGAAGCGGGTAGCAAGCAAAGCTTTTCGTGATGCCTGTTTTATACTGCTTTCTTGCTTCAACCCTGAAGTAGGAGGTGGTATATTCCTCCGAAACCTCGATTTGCTTTCAACAAACTACACAGAATTTTGTTCCATACGACAGAATTCTGAGTCACTTCAATTCTACCAGGAATTTATTATTATTGCACTCACATTAAATAACTTACTTAGAATATTTTATGAATAATACAATTCCTTAAGAAAATTAGTCGCTGGTACTCCACTCTTTTCAGATATACATTCTGCCAATGTCTGAAGTCTTAAAAGCTCAATGCCCACTATCCAGTCCTAAACCTTTTACACGCTGGTTACAAATATTTACGGAAACTAGGTTCTCTTTATATAAGTCTGTTATCACGATAAATTTTGTTGCTGAAAAGCCACAGACATTTGAGAGCATCAGAGAAATCTCCTTAAACCCAAAGGGCACCGTATACGCGAGATAACTCGTGAGTGGTATGAAAAATGTTTAATATCACAGCCAGCCAAATGCTTATAGCGATTCCGAGCTTGTCGTCTCATGTAGGGCTTGCGCAACAGCGGTCTGTGGATCAGTGGCTGACAGCCGAGCGGGTTAGCTCGGTGATGCAGTAGGTTTACTTCAGACGGTTTGGGGTAAGGCCAGCGCCAGATATCCCGAGAAGTTTTCGTTGTTTTCGGCGGCATGTCGAGGCCAATTCTGGGGCAGGATCTTAAAATAATTTAGGAAAAACCTTAATCTTATCTCCTCTACTGCCCTGGCTCTCAATGTATCGTTCTATAAATTGTCTTCAGATGTTGCACGAGGTAGCGTAGTTTTCTGAGGCACTATGCTACAAGCCGGAACGTCTCGGTTTCGATTCCCGATAAGGTAAGTGGATATTTTTCAATTAACCTAATCCTTCCAGCCGCACATTGTCCCTGGGGTCCACGGTCCACTCAGCCTCTAACATAAATGAGTACCAGGAATTTTCCTGGGGCGTAAAGGGCGACCGGCGCGTAAGGCTGACAATCTTACCGCCATCTGTAAGCCGAAAGTGTATGAAATGTGGGAGCCTCGACGTCTCATAACTCTATAGTCCTTCACTGCCTGTTACATGGAGAGCTTTACCTTTTCTTTACCATGCTGCCGTGTAGTTTTCCATTACGGAGGGCCCGTAAACCCCAGAGCTGAGCTGCTGGGTCGTGGGACGGACGGAGTAAATACTGTTCTGTGACAAATGCAGAGATATTTTAAAACTGATAATATGAAGATGAACTTGTAGTCTGCACACTTTTTAGTTCACCGCTTCACACGCAATAGGGTTCTCAGTCTTCAGTAGTCGTATCCTGGTAACAGACTTCATAACTCTTTCACTATCAATTCAAATCACATATGGAATCTTCTTTTCACAGTCTAATTCCCTTCTTGCCATTATTCTGCAGCTGCCAATTCCGAAGACTCCACTCAACTCAATTCCTCGGCTCCCAACCTCATATCCTTGGCAGGTGGCGTCTCGAAACTGGACTCTCCACTCGAATACTATGTTTGGTCGCGTCAGAGTCAGAGTCACGTTACCACTGACGGTCAGTCAGTCTGTCTGTCTTGGTGTCGAGCCCCAGCTGGGGCTCATGACCAGATATTTCTTTTGTATGAAAGTTACTGTCCTGTCCATGTGTAGCGCCCTCTCTGACGAGAGGTCGGGTCTGTCATTTGTTAGTCAGTCTGTAGTAATTTGTCCATTGTCTGTATTTACACATATTTGCAATACATACTTATATAAATGTACAATATTTACACGGCCTCCGTCAGTCCAGGCTAGGTACAGCAGATTATGCCCTTTTATATATATATAAATAAATATCCTAATAGTATTAGCTATCACGGCAGTCTAGTCACTTGAACGGTCGTATGCCTGACCGCCGCCAAGTTTAAGCCTCTTATACTTTCTGTGTCGGGCTTCGCCTTGTCCGATGTCGCGTCTTCTGACTGTGTCCTTTTATAAACCCTCAGAACGGACAACACAGAAAACACAAGACTCCATTTTTAACGATTCGTGCCTACTGGTCCGTTGCCTAGCAATGAACGTCCTATTGTTGGGCGTGTTGGCTCCCACGAGCATGTGTTTACCGAGTCGTTGTCTAGCAATGGGTCTACACGTCGCAAGCTGTACAGAGACTGGACACTTGACTAGGCGGGTCATCTTGTTTACGTGGTGTTCTGACAATTACTCGTAGATGAAAGTTGTGCTTCCGAAATTGCCTGCACTAAAGTACTTGGTATACTGTAACGCTGTTAAACCCTATGCTCACAAAATTGCAACTAAACATACTCCTTCCTAGCCTCGAGAGGGAAAGCTGACCGCCAACATGGTGCGTTGAGCAAGCAACGACGCTTAGCTGCCCCTGTTAGTTACGGTAAAATGCATTCCGCCATACGTGCTGAGGTTTCCACTGTCTGATAATTGCCTTACCTGAATTAATTTTCGTGTTACATCATAAACTACACGAGTACGTGTTTGGCAGACATGTACAATGGTCTGGCTATCAGAAGGGTATGTGGGTCGAACGCCTGTCCGGGATATCACGAGTGAGATTCTTTATGTGCTCTTTGGAAAAAAAGAAATGCACGCATAACCCGTGTGCCGAGACTGCCTGTCCGTCCGTACGCATATTTCTCCTCTGAAACTACTTGATGGGTTTCGATTAATTTCAGTGGTTTATTAGTTGGCTAAGGAGCTGGGGTAGCGTATTCTGTATAACAATTGGCTACGGACTGGAAGGCCGAGGGGTTGGAGTTCGAGTCTCGGTAAAGTCAAGAATTTTCTCTTCTCCAAGTCTTCCAGACCGGCTCTGGTACCCACCCATCTTCCTATTCAATGGATACCGGGGGCTTTTCCCCGGAGGTAAAGCGGCGGGAGCGTGAAGCTGATCACTCACTTAAAACTAATGCCAAGGCCAAGAAAATGTGGATCTATACATCCACTCCCCCTTACGCATTCATGGCGTAATGCTTAATTAGTTGAGCACAGGGACAACTTTTCCTTCTATTGGTTGTCTAAACGGGGAATTTCTTTTTAGTTTCTGACTGCCCAATATAATCCTTAAGCGGAAATCGACTTTTTAGAGAACTACTTGTGGTACCAGAATTGGTACCAGAATAAGCAATATAGCCTTAATTAATATCTACCAAGTTCTCTAATAAATTTTCTGTGTGGTGAACGTTTAAAGATAAAAATAGAGAATAGAATAAAATAGTATTCTTAGGCAGCGTAATGCAGAGAGTGTTGTTCTCTAGAGCTCTGTGGCAATGCTTGAATTACTATAAAAATGTCTGTCGGACACTGTGCATTCTGTGGGGTGTGTTCCATACTTCTCTCGCTCTCTCTCTCTCTATGGATCTACAGCTCTTTGGACTTTGGCCGCTTTTTCAGTTTCTTAATCCTATACACAGCCGGCAGGACTCCTTGGGTGGGGGATCAGTTCGTCGCAAGGCTTCTAGCTACACATAGAACGACACAAACGCAGAATAAAAGTACATAGACGTCCATGTTTTGATGGGATTCGAACCCACGATCCCAGTGTTCGAGCGGCGAAGACGGTTCATGCCTTTAGACTGTGCAGCCACTGTGATAAGCGTTCCGTACACACAGAGTCTCTGAAACGGAGCCATTTCTACCATCTGGGGAAAAGGAGTATGGGTTCTACTGTGCTGGATGCATGAGAAACAGTCGGATACAACTGAGTGGCATTCTTTCTTTCATTACACGCCATGACTGAAAGGGGTCCAGTTTCCAAAACGTTGACTCAGATATACTCCAGACAATGTATAATGTTCAACATAATGTTCCTGCGACCTCTAGCGCTATTAGATTTTGAACAGCGGGGCTGTATATGCAATAACCGGACATGCAAGCTAACGAAATACGCAAAACTTCAATCATGCGTACGGGAAATATGCATATCTACATCAGAGCACGTTTAAGAGTGCGTTACGCTTTCTTAGTTCAATAGGCAAACACTGGAATATTATCAGGAAATGATAATATTCAATTAAGTTTTTGTCTACATTACTAGGCCCATACGTCTTCAAGGCGTGATGTTTATTTAATTAAGCACAAGCTTAACTTTACTTTCATCCACCATAAAATTTGCCTCAAGACACAGAAGGGACGTCAGGAAGCATGGACGGCCGAGAAGTAACAAAGGCCTAACCTCTTCAATGGGATGTTTGATATATGTGCTCCGTGTAACCCGTTCCTTAGGCCGCGCCATAGCTCAAGCGGTTAGTCGCTGGCTTTCCACCGCGGCGGCCCGGGTTCGATCCCGAGTCTGGTCAAGTGGGATTTGTGGTGGACAAAGCGGCGCTAGGGCAGGTTTTCTCCGAGTACTTCGGTTTCCCTTGCCAATCTTCATTCCGCCAATTGCTCCACAATTACCCTCACCTATCATCTGGGGCTGGTACAATAGGCCAAAAGTGGCCGCAGTGCAAGGGACTTAGTCCCACCCCACTAGCAATAAAAATACCCGTTCCTTAAACCATCATTCATTTATTTCATTCATCAATAACTCTACAGGCCTTTGTTGGACCCTGGCCTCTTCTTCATTTTCGCATTTTCGTAAACATTTTTACACATACGGTAGGACTCCTTGGACGAGTGATCAGCTCGTCGCAACGCCGCTACCTATATACAGGATAACACAAACACAGACATCCATGCCTTGAGTGGGATTCGAACCACGATCCCAGAGTTCGAGAGAGCGAAGAGAATTTATGTGTCAGACCGCGCGGCCAATGTGATCGACCCTTGCACCATCACGTACATAAAAAGTTAAAGATTTAACTGCCTCTCTCTGCATCAAGCCAAGCGCTGACTCAGAAATGAAATTCCCAAATTCAAAACAGAGGATGTGTTAGTGTGCTGCCTGATTAGAACTATCGTGCACTTCACGTGGCAGTGATGTACTTCCACGAGTGTGTAGCAGTTTTGCAACGATGATTAGCAGGGGAAAGCAAGAGAAACTTCGAGGAAAACCTGCTCCAGTGGCATTTAGTCCATGAAACTCACGTGGACACACGGGATTGAACCCGACCCTCCACGGTGAGAAGCCTGCGTCTACTCCCCTAAGGTAGGGCACGGCCCTAATCGCGCCAATACCTCACATGAAAATTGTGAGGCACAAAAACAAAGAAACAGGCGCACTTGCAATCAACATATTCTGAAGTTGTTTAGAATTTTAAATGATGGCGTAGAGGGAGCTGATCAGCTCCTTGGTTGCTTGTGCGCAGTTCCTAGAAGGATACTGACACGTGTAGCATGGTACGCGCGACAAGAATGACGGGTTCTAGTTCGGATGATTGGATTTATTGGCGCCTTGGTTACAAATTCAGCGCTATCGCTGATTTACACACACTTCATAACCCACTGTTACACGCACACACTAGTCCTCTCCTGGTAATTCAATTAGAACATCGGAACAAGCGCTTCAAATCACTCCAACTATTAAACATGAATACAGTATTCTAATAGCACACGAAGAACTTTCCTTTGCTATCTTACACCGAGAACTCTCTCAGTCACACACTTTTTTATTGCTAGTGGGGTGGGACTAAGTCCCTTGTGCTGCGGCTACTTCTGGCCTATTGTACCAGTCCCACATGATAGGTGAGGGTGATTGTGGAGCAATTGGTGGAATGAAGATTGGCAGGGGAAACCGAAGTACTCGGAGAAAACCTGTCCCAGCGCTACTTTGTCCACCACAAATCCCACATGACCAGACCCGGGATCGAACCCGGGCCGCCGCGGTGGGAAGCCAGCGACTAACCGCTTGAGCTATGGCGCGGCCAAAAATAATGCCAACAGCACGTGGTGTTCCCAAGCGGTCACCCATCCAAGTACTAACCACGCCCACTGTTACTTAACTTCGGTGACCGGACGAGAACCGGTGTTTTCAACATGGTATGGCCGTTGGGACCTTACGCACTTAAACCCATCTAACACTGAAACACTGTTCAAAGTCAAAGTCAAAGTCAAAGTCAAAGTCAAAGTCACATTGTGACTCATGGTCAGTCAGTCAGTCAGTCAGTAAGTCTTGGTGTCGAGCTCTGTCGGGGTTTATGACCAGATATTTATTACTGTTTGACAGTTGCGGCTTTTGTTTTTGTGAGGCGCCCCCTCTCTGACGAGAAGATGGGTCTGTCTTTTGTATACCTTGTTGGTCCATTCCAGCGCAGTCTTTCTCAGGCCCAAGTCCCTTAGGACTCGTGACCATATTTTACTGCCTCAGATCTGAGACTTCCCTTTTCTTCATCCCCTACGACTCGCAGGGTCACAGTGGAGGTATTCCACCCTGCCTCTGTATGGAATCTTGTTATAGCGTCCGCAATGACCACACAGAAAATAACCTCTATTGTTTTCTAGGAGTGTTTTACGTGACGTTGAATAGCAACAGTCGCGGCACGGACTCCATAGAAAGCCAGTCACGTGATAGCCATATTGCCAGCCTATTGGCGTGCTGACTGTTTCCTAGCGACGAACTATAAACATTCATCCTATTGTTGAGTGCACTTACGCGACTGAAGTTTGTTTACAGGTCATTGCCTAGAAAAGCTTTCCTCATTCGCGTTACAACATGAAAGGTGTTCATCGGGTGTGCGTGTGTGCACGAACGCACAACTCGGGTAGCTAGGTCCGTTCATGAAACTCTCCTATTTAGAGTACATGTTCTGGGATATAATGTCCTGTATTCTGTTGAAAGCCGGTCACGGTAGCCGAGCGGTCTAAGGCATGCACTGTCTTCGGTCGCTCGGAGGCCGGGATCATGGGTTCGAATCCTACTCAGGGCATGGATGTTTGTGTGCGTTTTTCTGTGTTTGTCTACAGGTAGAGGCCTTGCGACGAGCTGATCACTCGCCCAAGGAGTCCTACCGTATGTGTAAGGTCTAGAAAAACCGAAGTGAACGGAGTTCATGGAGGTAGACCTAGGCCCACTGGGGCTGTAGTGCCAAGGAAAAAGAAATTCTGTTGAAAGTCAAGAGCTACCTCCTTCAGGCTGGTTTTTTTCTGGGCTTATAATTCGACCCTGAAGATGGAAGCGACATATACCGCCGAAAAGTCGATTGACGTTCAACGGGCTACACGGCGTTAAGTCCAGGAAGGTAGACCTCTTCATAACCACAGCTGTGAGAACCTCAAAATTTGCACGCTTGTTTAGTTTGGCCATTAGAACATAACAGCATAAATTTCGTAGAAACTCCATTTTTATTTCTTTCCGTCCACCCACAGGAAACTGAAAATTACGATTGCAGCTCTTCACTGGACTCAAAATCTCGTTCACATGTTCTTTGTGAACAACCGCCCAGAGGCTGTAAAGCTTTCACGACGAAGCCAAGACGAAGATGGACGCATAACAAGAGCTCATTTCGGAGGTAGAAGAATTAGAAAGAAAACAATTCCTGTTAATAAGTGGGCTTTGAAATGAGTAGGAAGCTGTCAGTCGCCAGTGTTTTATAGCCTCCCGCTTTATGACCGACAGAACACTGGGTTCTGCTTGTTTCCTCTTGTAGCCAGCTGGGATGAGCGGTCAGTTCAGAACACGGGGGGCACTGCTCACTGGCGCAGATTCTGCCGGACAGTTGATAGTCACCCAACTGTTCATATTGCAGAACACGAAGATCCATCAGTGTCGCCACAGGTCCTTGAGATTCGTGATTATCCGGAACCAATTCAGCTCTGTTGGTTAAAATCGCTATTTTCGCCTCAGTCCATCGGCGACTTTCTTAAAACCGCTGTTTCTATTTCTGTCTTTAAGTGAACATGATGCCAAAGAAAACCATTGCTGATTACCCCGAACCAATTCAATCTAGTTAAAACGATTATTTTGGACATTGTACATCGTATGGGTTCTTTTAAACTAGTGTTTCCCAACCGACGGGCCATGGCCCGGTACCGGGCCCTCGTCTTATAAAAAAAAATACCTGGCCGCTTTCTCACAAAGGTTGAGAACCACTATGTAACACCACGACGTTTCGGCAGTTGATAACATTTCCATCTTCAGGCAAACAGGATGCGAAAGGAAACCAACTCTGTTTTGCTCCTAGAACTAACGTCAAACCATAATCTCTCCTACTTGAAGAAACTAAGCTGCTATCTGTTTTGTTGATATTTGCTTATGATTTTTGGTCTCGAAACTTTTGGAGTCCAAATCTCCCCCCCCCCCTCCAGAGAAAATTTTGTCAGGGTAGACGGGTGCATGAGTGCATGGATGCACGTCACGAGAAGAATATTTAATGAAAATCAGTGTTTACGAATTACATTTTACCAAGAAATATTTCCTTGCTCCAGAAAAGTTTAAGGAACACCTAACAAAATTCTTACATAAAAGGCTAACAAACTAGACCACAAATAAGTAAGGATAATAAAGTAAGTAAAAGTACAGCTATCCCTGTGACAGGCCGTGAAGGCCCATGGGGTTGTGAGACGTTGAGGGTCCCACACTATCTAGACAATCGGCTCAAAGATGGCGGTAGGGTTGTCAGCCTTACGCGTCGGCCGCGCTTTAATCCCCAGGAAAATTATTAAATTAATTCCTGGTACTCATTTCTGTTAGAGGCTGAGTAAACCCCAGGGCCTAGTGTGGCTGGAAGGATTAGATCAATTGAAAAACTCCAATGACCTCATCGGGACTTGAACCCGCGGCATTCCGGCTTGTAAAACAAAAAAATAAAATAAATAAAGACAAGGGGCACGCAGTAGCGTAGTTGGTTGAGGCACTATACTACTAGCCGGAAGGTCGCGAGTTCGGGTCTCGATGAGGTGGATTTTTTCAATTGACCTAATCCTTCCAGCCACACTATGGCCCTGGGGTCGACTCAGCCTCTAACAGAAATGAGAACTAGGAAACTTCTTGGGGGTAAAGGGAGGCCGGTGTGTAAGCTTGACAACCTTACCGCCATCTGTGGGCTGATTGCCTAGAGAGAATGTGGGAGCCTCGACGTCTCACAATCCTATGGGCCTTCACGACCCGTTACAGGGATAGATTTGCTTTATACAAGTGGTGATCAAAAGATATCAAGACTTAATATATGACGTTGATATAAGCAGTAACTCTTTCTGCTTACTTCCATAAGCGGGAAACTACCGCCTTTCCTTTCACGCGAGAAAATTTTTGCTTTCCGTATTAAGGCGTCGCTTTGTGAAATCGTCAAGTGCTGACGTATTGGTGCAATGTCTATCCTTCCAAGTCTATGTGAGACTTAGGAATTCTTCTAAGAAAGTTTATAAACTATCCAAAAATTAACCAGGGCAATTCTATATCTTTAAATGTCTGAATAAGACGCGATGTGTCTCTCATGAAGCTTCTGGATGGCGAAAGAACGTTTTGTGAGTTGCGGCAAACCTCGTACGTTACCAGCCGTGGCTCCACACTTAGCCTCCGTATCCCACAATAAGCAATCAGGTAGTTCAACATCTCTGCGAATTTAGTGCCGCTCAGCATGCACGCAATACGAGTAGCAGCTGCGGGCCAGTCGTAACGCTCTCATTAGAGGCGGTCGGTAATGAGAGGTTGACAGAAACCGAGGTTCATTACCAGGGATTTCGCTCCTTATTAGCTGAAATACGAAGTTCTCAGAAAGAATTCAAACTCTCCAAAGCGTTTAATCCGGAGTTTTCTGCAAAGACTTACAAAATCACACAGCGATATATTATGTTACTTCATTTGGATGTGGAAGCAATGCACTTTTTATCTCTTCGTGTTGGGTGTTCTCGTGTGAAAACCTTGCTGTAGTATGCAGAAAATAAGCATTCGTGGGGATATACTGGCAGAAGAATTTCGCATATCTGTCCTTCAGTAGGAGAAAGCCCAGAACACTTCCCCTGCAAGGTGGCGCTACGTCAGTTTCTTCCGAAATGCCGTTTTTGTTTGTGCATTCTTCAAGATCGAGGCTAATGAAATCGAAACTTCGATACATCCCTTATCAGTGACGATGGTTAAATGTTCCGATTGCGTTCTTCTGGGATATGGCGCCCTAGTTCGGGTAGAGGTATCAAAGTGTACTCTTCTGTCCTGAAGATACAAGCATCAAGTTTCTCCGAAACATTGGCGACCTACTATCTACCCTACTAAAAGGTGCCACAACCTAAAAGAATATAATATATGTCAGCTGCATATACTTTCATTGGTCGCTTCCTAAAATATTTTTTGACTATTTTAACACTGTTCTTTGAAACATATAGGTCCCAGCCTTACTGACAAGAATCTGGAAAAGCAAAGTATTTCCTACGTTTTTCTTTCAGTTTCACCTAACATATGATGGGCTCTCCAGAATCCGGACAATATGCAGTGTGTTAGCCCACTACAAAGGGAAACTACCAGAACCCGGACAATGTGCAGTGTGTTACACCACTACAAAGGGACACTACCAGAACCCGGACAATATGCAGTGTGTTACACCACTACAAAGGGAAACTACCAGAACCCGGACAATATGCAGTGTGTTACACCACTACAAAGGGAAAGTACCAGAGCTTTTTTCTGAGTATATAACTTTCTCAATAAATTTCAAAGTGGGATCCCTTGGTGGCACGACAAATATCCAGATGATCCAGCATGTTTGGTGTTACCGTAGCCACAGCGTCCCTTATGCAGGCTTTCAGGTGTTGCAGGTCGTTGATCTTAACCTAGTAGACAATGTTCTTCACATAACCCCACAAGAAAAAAATCCACTGGGGTTAAATCTGGCGACCTAGGAGGCAAAGCAATTCGTCCACGTCTGCCGATCTGTCTCCCAACCATCACTCTGTCCAAGTGATACCTAATATGGTGACAGAAATATGGCGGCGCATGCGCGTGTGGGGGGAAACTTTCAGGGGTTTCCTTTACGATAACATAAACCGGATACGTGAATAACAATTACTTTCCGAGTTATAATTTTTTATTTTTGATATCTTTGCATCCGGACACCCGATATTTGCAGACGTTTCATATAACTCTTTCCTGTATGTCTTGCCTGATGCACTGACATATTTCTTCATTTTTTCTGCTTACAGGTTATTCATCCTTCATTCACTGGCAATTTGAGTGAGGTATCATTAAAATCTCTTTCATTTCTGCTCACATATCTTTCACCGTAATCAGCGTTATGTATCAGTAGTTATTTCCTACATTTGCACTTTTCAAGGAACGTTCTCATAATCTCAAGAAACACAACGTAAATGTATGAGATCTGAAAAACTCAGAGCAGTACGAGTTCAGATTGTGGCCGTCTCTGATGTGATAACGCGTTGAAGGCCATTTACCGGACTATACAACATCACAACCCAAAACGTAAATAACAGTGTTCACCTCAGAATATAACTACCGTCTCTACGAAGCAAAAACTTCAGTAGAACATTGCTCGTAACCGCTGAACAGTATAAACTTGACAATATGCATTTTAAGCAAAATGCCGCTCAAAACTATAGCCCTAAATTGTAAATAATATTCTGTCGTTTTTTACGAGAAAGAATCGTTGCATCATTCAATGACTGGCTTACGGTAGTCAAATATTTACATGTCTGACGAAATTACAGTACTGAGACGGAAGAACTTGATAAGCTGAGTTACCTGTGTTAGAACGACGTAATCCCTTGAACAAAGATAATCGCCAATACACACAAAGTCTGGACCACGGGTTCCATCATGAGAGTCTGCATATAACAGCGTGGGCATCACGCACTGTTTGAACTCTTCTTAACCACGCGTCTGTACTGCGGCACGTGGCATGGCAGCCATGTTGAAATAGAGAGCTAACACCTCTTCCCGCGTCCATACTGGGAGCGATGTGGTTTCTCGAATTTGACAGTTCTCTCTGCGATCTTGTGGAATACAGAAACAATTCTCATATTTGCGGATACAGCAACTAATTAGAACGTCGGTAAAGAAAATGTCTCATTTTTATGGAACGTGTGTTATCAACTTTTTTTTTCACCTCTCGGTTGTATGCATTGCGGTATACATCATTTATGAAGTTCGCCTAATACTGTTAGGTCTGTATACCACTCTGACTGCAAAACCGGAAGGTGCAACGCCGCTAATAGTAAAGTTGGTTATTGAACGTGATTCTTGGCTAGTTTCATCCCCCTTGCATCCCCCTAGTCCATCTTAATGAGATCTGCAAAGATCTAGATTTTATCCTCTTTCACTGAAGCATTTATTTGTATATGTAGGCCTAGACTTTTTTTGAAACAAAAAAGGTTTTCTATTTGTATTTTCATTCGTACTGAATTAATTTCCGCACTATGGCCCTGGGGTCGACTCAGCCTCTAACATAAATGAGTATCAGGAATATTCTTTGGGGTAAAGGGCGGCCGGCGCGTAATGCTGACAACCTCACCGCCATCTGTGAGCCGATTGTCTACAAACTGTGGGAACCTCAACATCTCTCAACCCTATGGGCCTTCACGGCCTGCTAAAGGGATAGCTTTACTTTACTTTTACTGCACTAATTTAGTTCCAATCCTATTAACCTTTATTCTCCTACACGACTAACATCCTGCCGGAATATAGAAGAGGTTATTTGTTGAAAGAAGTTATAATTTGGGCATATTTGATGTCGGTTTTGTAGAGCAATGCTGTCGCCATGTACTCCATGAGGTATTAACTGAACTCACTACAGATCGTATATAATTATTATAACTAAAAATTAAAACTCTTTGATTATACAACAAAATTATTTAACTCTATAATTCCAAGTCCACAATCTTGTAGGGATTTATTTCGTTTCTTAGCCCAGTTGTAAGGTTTTTTTGTTCGACCTATGCCGAAATTATTTTGGTCTCGGGCGGTTCTCGGCAGACCACTACGTCATGCGGCGATGTTCAGACTTCCATAGGCTATGCACAAGCCAACTACAAGTAATTATAGTGCCATCACTAATCTCCACATTTTACAAATCACTAGAGCCATGCTAAGCCTTCTCAGTCTGCTTTCACTAGTCGTTTTCCGGTAACGGATCTTAACAATAGAGATCCTTCAGCTTTTGAGCTCACGTCGTTACTGCTGCGGCGAATACCCCACAACTGCACTGTTGCTCCGGTTGACTAACTCCCAGGCTGGCGGCCATCCCACACCAACCTCCTCGTCTTCGCTTCCCAGACTGCTCTACAACTAACTTATATAATTGTCTCGGTTATAACATCTCGGTACGAGCCGCGTAGAAAACCCCGTTTCCAGCAGTTCCTCTATTGTTGCACGTGGATTCGTTGCCGTGGGATCCTGTTTGTTCGCGGTCGCTAACTTGTAACAATAACTTATACAATATACAGTAAAAGTAAAAGTAAAAAGTAAAGCTATCCCTGTAACAAGCCGTGAAGGCCCATAGGGTTGTGAGACGTTGAGGGTCCCACCTTATCTAGACAATCGGCTCAAAGATGGCGGTAAGGTTGTCAGCTTTACGAGCTGGCCGCGCTTTACTCCCCAGGAAAATTATTTAATTAATTCCTGGTACTCATTTCTGTTAGAGGCTGAGTCGACCACAGGACCATAGTGCGGCTGGAAGGATTAGGTCAATTGAAAAAAATTCAATGACCTCATCGAGACTTGAACCAGTGACCTTCCGGCTTGTAGCATAGTGCCTCAACCAACTACGCTACCGCGTATACCATCCATACTATGCACTCAACTGTAAGACACTTGTCCACCAATTTTACCAATGTAGATCAGTAAGTTTCTGAATACGGAAGTCTTAATTCTAGGAAATTATCTAATTTTCCATTAGACCTCTTCCTATACCCCGAGAAAGTTGTGCGTTCAGAAGGACTCAGAGGCAATAACTGACTGCAGCTCAGCCAGGCAGCATTTTCTGTCTTCAGTTTTCTGAGCATCTTCAGATGTGCACGATTCCCCATTGTCACGCTGTGCAGAATGATATTCAAAATTGCTTCATAAAAATTCGATGTCGCCGTAGTTTGCCTATGTTGATGACAATTCTTTTACTGTCCTTCTTCATAAAAGGACACGTAGGAAGCATCATGCTAACGAAAGAGATAATATGTATTATGTAGCCAGAACTATTTTTCTTCAGCTGCACATTAAACTGTCTTCTCAATGCAGTCCATTTGGCCTGAGAGTGAAAATAATCGATTTGGCTACGGTCCCAGCTATTGCCTCGTGATTCAGTTGACCATGGCTGCTAGAACAGCCTACAGGCCTGTATATATTCCCGATGTAAAGGCTTTGCTTTCGGCCTAATACTAATCCGCTAAGGAACAGACGAATTTAGGACTACGCTTTCTTTAAACAATTTTCAAGTCTCACTCTTTGCCGGAAGAATCAAATTAACATTCAAAATTGGTGTTGTCCTAATTAAAACTGAAGCGAAATTACTTTTTTTCTTCTTCTTCTTTTCATATATCATACTCTAGTCTGCACTCACTGATAGTTAGCAAGCAGACCTAGTAACACATATATGACATGCAGTAGCATTTTATGATATTATTTCATGCATCCTAACTATAGAATAACAGGTGATTAATGAAAAGGTTAAATAGTTCCGTCCCGTGTGACGGGTTAAGATTTTCTCTCTTATTTCAATTATCCATGCCCTTACATGTTTCGGTCTTCAGAGACCATCTTCAGAGGGACACCTTTACATCAATACAGTTACGGTCTCTAAAGACCGAAACATGTAAGGGCATGGATAATTGAAATAAGAAAAAAATTTTAACCATTCACACTGGACGGAGCTATTTAATGTTTTCATAATATTATTAGTGTGACGGGCCAGAATGAAACAAATCAAGTGGTTAATGTTAAAACTATTGGTTGTACTGACATGTTACAGATACATAAATGGCAATCTCATAATCCAAACCGAAGAGAGACAAGCGCTATCTACATGCGTGTACATCGTTTCTAACTAAATTGCTGATTAAAGTTTCTCAGGTGAGAAATCCATTTGAAATATAAGTAGAGAAAATTAAACACCAACTGAATCCCTCTGATTTGAGGCTTTCACGGCGGTGACTATGAAGAAAGCAGTCTTCTGGGATTTGGCACCGTGTATATGTGGTGTTAACCGAAGTTTCGGAGGAACGTATCGCCTCCATCTTCAGGGTAGAAGGAAAGATATAAGAAATCCGCAAGTGAAGAGACCGTGAGAACCGCTTGCGGATTTCTTACATTTTTCCTTCTACCCTGAAGATGGAGGCGATACGTTCCTCCGAAACTTCGGTTAACACCACATATACACGGTGCCAAATTCCAGAAGACTGCTTTCTTCAACCCTGTATAACCTTAAACTGAGAAATCGTTAGTCTTAAACCGATATGAAGGTGGCGTACGCACAGTATTTAAAAATGTTACTCTGGGCTTTGTTTATTGTCAAAATTTATTAAAACAACTAGGTTTCGGAAAACGGTTCTGTATCAGTGCTCGGGTGAAGGGAGTACGAAAGAAAACCCACTGGTAGAACTTCTCTGAACTCATGGAGGCACAACAATTATAGCACTTCCCTCTCTTCTTTAATCATCTCAAAACCAGCGATAATTACGGATAAGTGCTCTGGGCATAAAATGATTGTTTCATTTCCCCCTGTAATATTCGTTCAAAGCAATTTTCTCCTCGACAAATATTTAGATGGGCCCTCAAGATGCACTTACAAATGCATGCAAGTCTTTAAGCAGTGTCAGCTATTGTCCGATTTTAAACAGAGTGCCCAATATAAAATTTTGTGGGAACCCGTTCGATGGGTCTCGAGTTGTTGCATGCAGACAGGTGGACGGACGGACGATTACAGATGCATTTTTATAGCTTTTCGTTGCGAAACAGCCAAGAAACAAAGCAGAAGGAACGAATGGAATGGCACGAATGAGCATCTTAGCAAACGACTGGAAACTGTGAAACGTACTTAGGCTGATAGTTGCCAACAATGAGTAACCCATGTGCACATTTGCACTGGTCTACACATTCATTTTATAGAGGACAGCGCTACTTTTAGGCCAAGTTCAGCTCAGAATTGCAGGAGTAGACCCAAAACAAAACAAAGGAAGGAAGTCAGGTTGCCCAGTTACTGTTTCGCGAAACTGCATCAGTTGTAACGTGCAGAATCATGTGAGAAGTGAAAAACACAATTAGCGGTGACTATGAGAGGACTTGGAAGGAAGCATCTTTAAGATGCTTCAGAATATTACGTCGTTGTCTGACTGGAAGAACTGGGTAAGCGCTACTAGAGCCCAGTCCTCTAACACAGAAGTATGCGATTAATCTAAATTAATTTAAACTTTCGGTTCCTGATTCGCACAAAACTCACCGGAATCTGTCACAAATAACAAATTGTTAATTTTATTTTGCGACATAATCATTATTTATGTAGGGTTTCAGTAGGGTTCCCGAAGCGATTGTTATGAAAAGTTCTATCTCCTGGGGTACAGAGCCGTGTAGTCCTTTGGAAATCAACTGATGTTTCGGAGGAACGTGTCGCCTCCAGCTTCAGGGCCGAAGAATAAGCCAAGCAAGAAATCAAGTATGACAGCAAGTGGCAAGCTCTTGTCTCTTGCTTGCCCTATTCTTCAACCCTGAAGATGGAGGCGACGTGTTCCTCCGGAACTCAAGCTGGCTTTCAATGGACTACAAGACGTTATATTCCAGAAGATAGAGCTTTCCAAGGTAGTGAAAGTTCGGGTTCTATAACACGTTGGTAATTTCTTGAGTGGATGAGCAATAATTGAATTCTTACCTCCATGGAGTTGGTTAATTAGTTAGTTAAGAAAATCGTGATAAAGTTCCCACAGTTTATTTCACTTTCGAACTAATACATTTAATATTTTATACCATACGCGTTTGTTTCTTAGCTTATTCCGTAAGAAATATGTCAGTGACTGCACCAAAGAAGATCTGTGCACATTTCGCGGGTATATAACAGCACTTGTAAGGTAATGAGCAGTACAAAATTTGTATCAAGATTTAGTGTGTATTTTAACATACTATTTGAAAATGTATATTTAGTATATTTATCTCTGATAGGGAACGTATCTACAAGGACGATGCAATGAAGTGGGCCCAAGGACTGAAAGTGGATCGTCCCTCAGTCTTGGGGGTTAGAGAGGTTAATAACTCATCACCGTTGGCCTGCGTTACCTTATGTCATAAAGCATCTCGGACATGAAAGGATTCCTTGGGTCCAGTCGCTGGTTTCTGAGAATACAACAAAGGATTTTCCGGTTACATAAAAGTGATGGATTTCTTGAACTGAGAAACCATTAACTTCTGAAGAAACGTGTTACACCACGGAACTAATGTCCATATAAAGGTAAAGTTATCCCTATAACAGGCCGTGGAAGTCCGTAGTGTTGTGAGACGTCGAGGCTCTCACATTTTCTAGACAATCAGCTCACAGATGGCGGTGAGGTTTTCAGCCTTAAGCGCCTGCCGCCCTTTACCCCAGCTATTCATTTCTGTTAGAGGCTGATTCGACCCCAGGACCATAGTGCGACCGCCGCTTGTCGGCGTACTCTGTGGTCTAGTGGTCAGAGTTCCTGGCTACATATCCAGAGGCCCGGGTTCGATTCCCAGCGCCACCAGATTTTCTGACAAGTAGTGGGTCTTGAACGGGATCCACTCAGCCTCGTAAGGATAATTGAGGAGCTATTTCAAGGAAATAGCGGCTCCGGTCTAAAGAATCGAAGTTAACGTCCTGGGGATTCGTTGCGCTGACCACGCAACACCCTCTATCCGCTAAAAGTTGGCACTTAAGTCATCACAGTGTAAGGAAATATTCAGCTGTTCATTGGGGCTTGTGCTCCGCGGTGATTTGGAATTCACTCGTTTAAAAATCTGGCAAAAGAGACGAGCATCCATTTGTAAAGACCGTAGCGGCTAGCGAAATCTCTCTTTCGTGTTACTATAATTACGGGACTGGGTCTTCTGGTCCAAGTCCTAAGCTGCGATCTCCGGAGTATTAAGCAGGAATGCCTACCGCATACTATGACGTCAGTATCATCACGGTGCTAATTAAAAAGACTGCGGAAAAATCAGAAGTGAAGTTTAAACTCACGACATACTGTGTAAATCTGCATTAAGAGTTATGAGAGGAACGCGTTTTTCTTCAGAAAGAAATTAAGAGAAACAAATTTTAGAGATTCTTTCAACAGATAAAGAGAAAAGGCGATATTATGAGGCTCTAATAATTAACAGGGCTGGTCACGGTGGCCGAGCGGTCTAAGGCATGTACTGTCTTCCCTCGCTTGGAAACCTGGATCGTGGGTTCGAATCCCATTCAGGGCATGGATGTTTAGTTTGTGTGTGTGCGTTGTTCTGTGTTTGTGTACAGGTAGAGGCCTTGCGACGAGCTGATCACCCGCCCAAGGAGTCCTACTGAATGTGTAAGATCTAGAAAAACCAAAGTGAACGGAGAAATTCATGGAGGTAGGTCTAGGCCCACTGGGTCTGTAGTGCCAAGGAAAAAAAATATTAAAAGGAATGGGGTAACAGAATATGGTAAAAGGAATGGAAAGAACAGCGTTGCAGAGAAAGGGCAAAGAAGAAGGTGTGTCATCATGTGAGTCCTGCCAAGAGGAAAAGAAAAGATGACTTCATTGTCCCAGACGACGATGGCAGACGAGTTTGGAATTCGCAACGGGATCGTGCCCAAACCTTGAACCCGGAAGCAGGAAGAGGTGGAGAAAGAAAGGATTGCAGGCGCACATTACAGTGTCCCAGTAGAATTATGTACTGTTATTACAGGCATAGGTCATAAGTGGATGAGATCCGTCTTGTAGCGGTACCGAGTGAAGTGGCTACAGCGTTAAAGCTTCTGGCTTGTATTCGGGAGGTGAATGGATCGATTCTCGGCCGAGATACCGGCAATTCTGACTGAGGATTTTCGTCCCTCAGTCCTCAGTCCCTCCAGGCAACTGGAGGGACAGTACCTTAAATTAGGCCGCTACCGCTTAGACCCACATCCTTTTCAGTTCTCTTTAAACCACTCAATCCATCAGCCAATGACGGGAATGTCGCGAGCTTAACGGAAAGTATTATTTTTTACTATTTTTTATTCTTCATAGTGGGGTGAGACTGAGTCCACTTGGTACTGCGGCCACTATTGGCCTATTGTACCAGACCCAGGTGATAGATGATGGTGATTTTGGAGCAATTTGTGGAATACTCGGATAAAACCTTCCCCAGTGCCACTTTGTCCACCACAAATCCCACATGACCTGACTCGGGCGTCCGCGGTGGGAAGCCAGCACTGCAAGTAAGTAAGCTATTGTGACGGTGATAGAATTTTGTAATTTGATATGTCAGGTAAAGTAAAGTAAAGCTATCTCTGTAACAGGCCGTGAAGGCCCATAGGGTTGTGAGACGTTGAGGATCCCACAGTATCTAGACAATCGGCTCAAAGATGGCGGTAAGGTTGTAGCTAACTTAATACAACAGTAAAATTAAGGGATCATACCGTGGATTAGGATATTGGACGTCGGGTTCTCATCGTGGGAGTCTGGGTTCAGTACGGATAATGCATATCTGATGGACAGAGTGGCTCTAGTGCAGGGTTTTCTTCCAGTGCTTAGGATTTTCCACGCCACTGATTATTTTACCGTTTCTCCAAACCATGCACACCGGCATTGTGGTATGCAACAACAACAACATTACGAAATCAGAACCACGGCCGTTCCTAGAGGCTTCACGTCCGACCCGGCTTGTGACCGAAAGCAGGGTAGTATCAAGTGCAGGATAGTGAATCTCAGAGACTGAAGTAGCCAGTCTGGACATTCATGATAATATAAAATGTATGAAAATTTTTTGAACGTGCGTGCCATGCCAAAATTTGTATGCCACAAGAAATATCAAATATACTGTCACGAGTTTATGGCTCCGTGAATAATAATAATAACAACGGGTTTTGGATTGGATAATTGGATTTAGTGACGCCTTCCGGTACAATCACTCTTCATTACACTCAATTATAGCGCCGTCGCTAATACCCACTTCACAAATCAGTAGGACACGCTCCATTCTCGTTTTCGTTCTCCGTTGTACTCCTTGTACTCCTACAGATGCCAGCTTCGGAATTCGACTCTCTTATATATAATTCCTAGGCTCGGACCCTAACGAAAACACTTTTCTTCTCCTGTCGTATTTACTGGCCTGTTATCTAGTGATGGATGTATGCGGACTACAAAGAAACCTCCTCTTGCGACACTGGTTCTATTGCTGCGTGCGCATATTTCGGACGTTGCCTAGAAATGGGTCCACAGTTCATTTACAGCACCAAATTTCGCTCTTGAACTTCCACAGACTTAACGTTTTGCAGCAGATGTCGCCCATTAGTACCAGGATACAGACGTATCATAGGAATAAGAAGTGTATAACATAATACTCAACTTATTCAAGGCTACAAAATTTGTATGAAATATTCTACCATTCATTCATTCATCAGTAATCTGTCAGACGACAGGTCCACAGTCTCCTCCAAAACAGTTCCTCCACTTAATGCGATCTAGAGCTTTCTCCGTCAAATGAGAATACCCTCTTCTGTCCCCAAGGTCATCCAGCATCTTCTTACGTCTTCTTCCTCGTCCTCTGGTCACTTCTATCCGCCCCTCTATCTTTCCTTCAATAACTTCTTTCAGAAGGCAATTACTGCGTAAGATATGACCAATCCAATTAGCCTTCCGTTTTCTTATTTCGTGTAGGATATTCCTCTGCTCACTGACTCTAATTAACACTTCTTCATTTCTCACATAATCGGTCCAACTGATCTGCTCCATCCTTCTCCAACACCACATTTCGAAACTTTCCAGGTGTTTCTGATCTACTGCCCTAAGTGTCCATGTTTCAGCCCCATACAGAGCTATGCACCAAATGTAGCATTTCACTAGTTTCTTCCTCAAATTTAAGTCCAATTTGCTGGTAAAAAGATTCTTCTTCTTGCTAAATGCAGCTTTTGCCATGGCAATCCTGGATTTAATTTCACACGTACACCTTCCATCATCTGTTAACAAGCTACCCAAATATTTAAAACATTTCACATTCTCCAGTTGTTTTTGGTCTATATTCTACCATAAAAGAAATTATTTAAAAGTTATCTCTGGGATTAATTAATTAATTAAGCTCCACGACGACGTATGGGGAGTGAAGTTATAGTTCCACAGGGTGGAGGTGAATTGTTAGCTCCGCGTCCTAGCCGCTTTGCCCCGTAACCATTGTTGAGGCTGGGTGGGCCCCAGAACCTTTATGGAGTTTATGCAGAAGAGAAAATCTCTTACCGCTGCTGGAAATCGAATCCCGACTCCTGACCATCTAGGGCATAACCTATTCGGTCTACCGACTGAGCTACCCCCAAAAACAGCAAAGTCCATGGCCTGTAGTCCGCAAGCGAACTATACCCACCGAGCGACAGCCGCTTGTCGATGAAGTTAGTGCCAACTTTTGAGGATAGAAGGTGTCGCGTGGTCAACGCAACGGATTCCCATGGACGGTAATCTCAGTTTTATATACCGGAGCCGCTACTTTTCCATTTAAGAAGCTCTTCAGTTATCCTCATGAGGCTGAGTGAACCCCGTTCCAGATTGACTACTACTCAGAAAATCTGGTAGCGCCTGGAATCGAACCCGAGACCTCTGTATCTGTATCCAGAAACTCTGAACACTTGACCACAGAGGCGGTCCTGAGCTACCCCAGCCGATGGTAATGTAGAAAATCACAGAGACCCGATACGCTATTAGAATATTGTGTCCAAAGTTGGATAAGGGTAACTTACACCGGATGCAATGGCAGCCTCCAAAGTGTTCGCATTGTACTCATCTCTCTTTCTCAGTCTTCTAACATGCTGTCTTCAAAAAGTTCCCCCTTCAAAATTTGTATGCAATCGTTATCCCCAGCCTGAATAATCTCGTCTCATATTCAATGATTATCTATCAAAAACTGTTAAAAGAAAACTAAAATAGGCCTCCACGTGGGGTAGTAATCCATGTTTTCAAAAGTCAATCCAGATCATAACTTATGAACGCATTTCTTTAAAGACCGCCTCTGTGGTCTAGTGGTCAGAGTTCCTGACTACAGATCCAGAGGTCCGGGTTCGATTGCCGGTGCCACCAGATTTTCTGAGAAGTAGTGGGTCTGGAACGGGGTCCACTCAGCCTCGTGATAATAATTGAGGATATGTTTCAAGGAAATAGCGGTTCCGGTCTAGAAAACCGAAATTAACGGCCGCGAGGATTCATTGCGCTAACCACGCGACACTCTCTATCCGCTAAAGTTGGCACTAACTTAGCCGACAAGCGGCGGTCGCTCGGTCGGTATAGTTCGCCTGCGGACTAAAACCGCGAAGTTGTTTCTTTCCTTAAAGACATTTCTTCAAAAACTGTTGATCCAGAATGACTCTCTTATACGCATGCCGGCAGACTGGTACAGTGAACGTAATAGAACCTCTCTTCGTTACAAAACAAAACCGAGAATTGCTTGTAACGCCAAGTGGAAGGTACTAAGTTCCAACAAATGTGTTACGGAATGAAAAGGAAGAATAAAGAAATATGAATTAAAATTTTCATAAAGGTGTGACCTTTCCACTAACTGAGGAAACTCAAGAAAACAAATATCCTTCAATGATTTGAAGTCTGAAATTCATCTGAATTATGTATAAAAATTCAGTTTATAACTCGAAGAAAACATGCTGCTTCTTCATTACAAAGATCGTTCGGTTTATGATATTTATGACAATAATTGCTGCATTTCTAAGAATCATACAAAAACCACAAATGTTTCGAGGCACGTGGTAATGCAGTTGGTTGAGGCACTCTGTTACAATTTACCTAATCTTTCCAACCGCAATATGGCCTTGGGATCGGCTCAGCCTATAACAGAAATGAGTATCAGTAATCTTCCTGGAGGTAAAGTGCTCCTGGCACGTAAGGCTGACAAACTCATGGCCATCTGTGAGCCGGTTGTCTAGAAAATGTGGTAGCCTCGACTTCTCACAACCTTATGGACCTCCACGGCCTGTTACAGGGATAGTTTTACGTTTTTAAGCACTGTGTTTTAAGCGGTTAACACCCCCTGTGTAATGCAGCCGGCTGAAGAACGCGAGTTCGGAGAATAATATGCCAATTAATGCTGTGCAGGCACGTATGTGCGTCAGTGAGTGGCGTATGTGCGTCAGTGAAAAGGCGCGGAGATGAATGAGATGCTACACATGACAAGGGTTTCCGGCAATCCCCCGGATACAGAAGAGCAGATGTGATGAAATAGGGAAGGCGTGTTGTGTCGGCAAAGATAAAGAAGAAATAATTAAAAAAAATCTATCTTTGAATATACGAGTACATGACGTAACTAGAAATCGAAGCAAGTTAGAGAAATTTCTTCATGTTATCGTATTTCTATTAGTGAAGAAATTGGCAGTATAAATTCCTTACTAATACGTGCCTTTAATATTAATTTCATATGTAACTAACTTACTAACTACGTCGAGATGAGCCCTTCGTGAGAACCCTCCAGTTGAGGAGATACTCAAGAATTTCCCAACAGTTTATGGAATGTGAAGATTTATTATCATGTTGACAAGAGTTCGCCACTGGCTCCTATACTCAGCCAAATCAATCCGTCCATTCTACACCAAACTACAGCTCTCTAAGATCCATTTTAATAATATCCACTCACCTATATCTTGGTCTTCCTAGTGGTCCCTCTGTTTCTGGCTATCTCACCAAAATCATATATACATTCTTCTGCTCTCACATTCGTGTTGTATGTCCTGCCCATCTCGTCCTCCTTGACTTGATCATGCTGATTATACTTGGCGAGGAGCACTAAATTTGAAGATCCTCATGACGAAAATTTCTCCCGTTTCCGATTAATTCATCCATCATCGGTACAAATATTCTCCTCAGCACACCGTTCTCAAACACTGTCAATATATTCTTCCCCCTTAATATCAGAGGCAAAGTTTCACAACCATACAAAACTACAGAGAAAATTATAGGTTGATATGGTTTGATTATTACGTCTTCAAACAGCAGGCGAGAAGACGAAAGATTCGGAACTGAAAGGCATAAGCGGTAACAAAATTCCGTCTCGTCTTAATTTCCGCAAGAATTAAATTTTGATTTGTGGCTGTCATTTTCAGATATGTCAACTCTGTCACAATTTCAAAGGCTCTATTGTCTGCCTGGGGCACGCGGTAGCGTAGTTGGTTGAGGCACTATGTTACAGCTGAAACACCGAGGGTTACTGTTTTCTAACCTCAGTATCACATTCAAATTCAAAACATATTTCTACTCATTCCACAAGATTGTGTACCTTTTGTAAAGTACACGCTCCGAAACGCCATGCTTCACCAGCTACAAGTCTGGCTGTGAAAGTGAGTTTACCACAGGAAGCAAACGCTGCATCAAGCTTGATAGTTCAAAATCTCACCACGTATCTACTCTGCTTTGCCAGATTATGATCTGATATGTGAAATCTAGGAATCACGAAATGCAGAAAATGATTTAAAACTAGTGCTGATGGAATTCATCACAGACACATTACGGAGCATCTGTAGCGGATAGAGGGGACAGTTTGCCTTCTACCTAAAGCACTTTGAAAATTCAAGGAGAAGTTGCTAGAAAGTAACTTTCACAAGAATACCTAACTTCAATGCCATTTTTTTTATGGAAATAGCAGTGTTGCTGTCATTAATTTCTCTTCTCACGTCTGAGTCACAGTCTCACATGCAAACTTGTTTCAAAATCTTAAAATTCCGGTTTTTCTTTTATTTTTAAGATTATTTTTCTCTTCACTGGTGCATTACATGATCCGAGGGGGCACGCGGTAGCGTAGTTCTATGTGTATGAATCAGGAAATTGAAATCAAACACTTCCACCGTGACCCTGCGAGTCCTAGGGAGCGACAAAAAGGGAATTCTCAAATCTGAGACAGTAAAACATACTCGTTAGTCCCAAGGGACTCAGACCCGAGAAAGACTGCACTGGCAAAGGCCAGCAGCATATACAAAAGGCATACCCGTCCACTCGTCAGAGAGGGCGCTCCACGAAAACAAGACCGTAAATGCCAAACAGTAATAAATATCTGGTCATGAGCCTCAGATGGGCCTCGACACCAAGACTCACTGACTGACTGACCGTCAGTCGCAATGTGACTTGGATTTGGTAGCGTAGTTGATTGAGGCACTATGCTACAAGCCGGAAGGTCGCGGATTCAAGTCCCAATGAGGTCATTGGACTTTTTTTCAATTTACCTAATCCTTCCAGCCGCACCATGGCTCTTGCCGCCGTCTATGAGCCGATTATCTAGAAAATGTGGGAGCCTCAACATCTCACAACCCTATGGGCCTCCATGGCCTGTTGCAGGGATACCTTTACTTTTACTTTTTTTTTTTTACTACATGTTCCGACAGATGTGGTCTTCATCAGATGCTTTGAAAATTGCTGATGGAAACTGTTGCATTTCCATCATTGAAGACAACTTCAAAGTATACCCTCCTTTATGTGCCCATGTGTTGTACGTCTGTAGTGCTGGGTCATTCCTCCCAAGCGTCGTGTGCAATTGTTATCGAAGCATTTGATAATGACCATATCAGTCGAAACATGTAGTATACCAGTGAAGTGCAAAGAAATCTTAAAAAAAGAGACTTTTAAGATTTTAACACAAGTTTGCATTTGCGATGGCGGGATAAGAAGTGAAAATAAGTGACGTGTAGCAGGATGATGCAGTACGGCATTAATTTCTCCCTTTTTTCATTAGCTGGTCTTCTTTTATCCATACCCACATTTTGTATTCTTCTTTCTTCCTTTATTCATTATTTCCCTTTCACTTTTACGTTAATAAATTCTTCTGCTCCTATTTTTTTTCTTCTTCCATTCTTCATTCATTCTTCTTTTCCCTTTTTTTCTTCCATTTACCAATACTTTCCTGTCTACTCTTATTTGTCGCTCGCCCATGCATAAAAATCTGTACTGTAATTTGAGAACCGATTTTTTTGCTCGTGGTGGTTACGTCTGACGTCATATGGTTCTTAGATGCACACACGTGTCGTGTATGTGACCTTCAGAACACCCTTCATTACCACGGTTGTTACGAAAATACAAGTTATGCACTAATTACCGTCACGGTTCCAATGACTGTTTTGCGAAGGAAAGAGTATGAAATAAACTGGCTTGGAAACGAACCTGTGAATTTAACATCAAAATTAACAATTCTCCGGGATTATTTCTCCATGATTCTCCAAGAAGCCCCGTACATGGGAAACAGGATGGGTGGAATAAATGAATGTTCGGCTGTTACAGATAAATCTTATGGGTCTGTAAGGCAACGATACTCCTTGTTCCATAATACGATAGGCTTTATATTGTTGTGCAAACTAAAGGTGAATACTCATTCTGATCGCAAGGAGTTCGAACCTCTCTCATGGCATAAATATTTGTTCGTGTTTTGCTGCGCTGTCTTCTGAAAATGAACATGTTAAGATTGAGTAACAGACGCTGCACCACCGTAAGCTGTTTAAAAACCCCTATTCTCAGAGGAAAGAGGTCAAGTTCCTTGGGTTTTTAACAACGGTGTATCAGCTGCGAATTATATAAGCCAGATCCAAGGTTTTCACTCTACTGTGAAGATTACAGTCTTCTGAGACGTGACAATTTGTAGTCTGGTAGAACGTTACCGACAATTCAAAGGAATATACTACCTTTATTTTCAGGGTAGAAGAGTTGTATTCTGAAGGTGGTGGCAGCTATTTCTTATGAAACTTTTATCAGTCTACGCGAATCAAATCTAAGAAGTCTGTATTCTTCAATATTAGAGTCTGTATCCTGTGTAGTTCATATTTTAGAGTATGAACTCGAAAGATAAATGTGAAATGTTAATTTGAAAGGATGTGAATTGAAGTGGCCAAAGGCTATTTTAAATGTATATCCCGACACCTGACTACAGGAGCTGAGGAAATTCACGAAACTTGTCATGATGGTGGAACTCCTGCCTCAAATTCGAAAGCGACACTTCCAAAATAAAATGCAGGAGCAGCAATCATTCAAACGCAAAGCTTGGTGAAGTTATTAATTTAGTTCGCAGACAACTCTTTTCGTGCAGCAATTCATGCGCGGTAGGATGCCTACGAGAGGAAGCAGCTGCGGCTTGCTTTATGGCGTATATATATAAGGAGACAGAAAATTCGCGGAAAACCCTAGTCATAGCAGCTGGTTCCCAACCGGGATTAGCATCACGTTCTTCTTGAACGGCAGCCAAATTTCGTTATTAACAATCTCAGTAATAAAAGTGCTACAACGTATGTTTCTTCAGTGGTAACAACCTAGACAGTCTTTAATAAATACTGAGTTCGACTCTCCGCCGAGCTGCTGTTAGGCTGATTTTGGTTTGTCTTCGTCTCTCTACGAAAATATGGGGATAATATATTTAAATAGGCCATAACTGCTTCCTTCCAGCTCATTCATAGTCACCTTGCCATCCTGCAAAATATTCAGTTGGAACAGCATCGTTAAGCAATCGAAGAATCAATTAATTCTCAACAAGAACCTTCTTTCAGTGTTAAGTTATGCTGAGATACTAATTACTGAGGAATAAAAACTCATACTTTTATATACTGGGAAGTTCCGACTATTGAATCAGATGTACAGAGAGTAGAAATTGAGAAGCGCGAGCAAACAGGGGCTTCGATCTCGAGGAGTCCTTAGAGCGCCTTAGAGACTGTCGAGACAGTTTACCTACCTTTAAATTTTTCGGAGAAGTGCCTCAGATTTCAGTGCAACGTCTAAGCGCATTCGTTACAGAAAAGGGCACCACTGAAAGCTGTCTGCAAATGTTTCTGTCACTTTATAGGAAGATGGGTAAGTTAAAAGGTAAGGCTATCCTTGTAACAGGACATGATGGCCCATAGGGTTGTGAGACGTCGAGGCTCCAAAATTTTCTCTAGACAATCGGCTCACAGATGGCGGTAAAGTTGTCAGCCTTGCGCGCCATCCGCCCTTCACCCCCATAATGATTCTTGCTACTCATTTCTGTTAGAGGCTGAGTCGGCCCCAGGGCGGTGCGGCTGGAAGGATTAGGTAAATTGAAAAAAAAATCCGATGACCTCATCGGGACTCGTATCCGCGACCTTCCGGCTTGTAGCATAGTGCCTCGACCAACTACGTTTCGGAGAGGAAGATGAGTACAGTCTGTATAAATACAATTCTTCGTTTTAACTATCGCACGGCGATGGTACTATTTCACATGAAAATTTAACGTTCGTATTAGTTTTAGTGTTAATAGACCATATACCATGAGATCCGGGATTGCTCAATCGGTGTACCGACGGACTACGACCTGGACGGCCGGGGATAGATTCCCGGCAGCGGCAAGGGACTTCAGTTTACAACGTCCAGACCAGTTTTGGGGCTCGGGGGCTCTTTCTCCAGACGTAAGGCAGACGGAAGTGAAACTGAACACTCACCTCAACCTCAAGAATGATGGAGCTATACCTCCACTCCTTCTTATGTCTCCATGGCGAAGTGCTTAATTAAGTAAGCTCAGAAGCAATTTTGCTTTATTTTATACCTAAATAGACCACATAACATAGGGTTCATTTAGACTCGCCCGGAATGTTACAATGCGCTGCACTTGAAAGAAATACAGGAAAACAAAAAATATATACTTAATTTTGAAAACTTCTGTCTTCTGGGATATAACACCTTGTAGTCCGTTAAAAGTCAACCGATGTTTCGGAGGAACATATCACTTCTGTCTTCAGGATTGAAGAATAAGTCAAGAACGACGAGCATGAAGCAAAGTAGTAGCCTGGTTTATGTTTCAATTCTGAAGATTGATAAGGTATATTCCTCCGAAAAGTTAGTTGAACTTTAATGAAATACACTTCGTAATATCCCAGAGGACAGAACTCTCCACAACCACAGTTGTGAAAACCATAAATCCTATATACTGTATTATGATAATCTCTTTGATAGACAGTGAAGAGAATTGATATTTATTTCGATTTTGGGCTTTGGAAACAGCAACAGTTGAACCTTCCTCTCATTTATCAGATGATTTGCTGCATTTAGGCCTACCAGTGAAGTAACTGATCTTATGTCGAACGCTTAGAGCTGTAAATAGCAATCAAGCACCAGTGCGCTGTGATTGGCCTGCACGACTCGTTTTCTCGGAAAAAGTTCCCTCGATGCCAGGTTACTTAGTGGGAGGTGTTTAAAATAAAGACGCTCGTGAGAATATTTGGAACTGTGAGACAGATGTATAGGAGACAGGAAAAATTACACAGGGCGTTTCAAATCTAGCTTTACAACATTGAAAATCCGTGCATTTAATTTGATGAGAAATATGCGGGTAAGAACAGTGCGCACTCTTCGTCTTTACCTGCAAATGTTAATGATCTACGGGCAGGAATTACAGACGCAGTCGAGGGAGTTAGGCCAGACAAGCTATATGTCGAACTTGGGCAGAATTTAATTATGCTTTGGATATTTATTGTGCTATATGTGGGAGTCATATAGAAGTGTAACTCTGATACAAAGGCTAAACTTGATGTATCTGGCTACATTTATATTGTAACGTGGATGGCCAGAGCGTTACTAGGTAACGGACCAGGTAAACATCCGGCGATACACGCACGCAACAATGGAACAACGATATTATGCAACCCACTTCTACGCAAGACATCGATAAACACACTTCCGCGCAGGTGCAATGACGTCATACTCCAACAGTACTAGTTATCACATGACTTGTTTTTTGTGTTGTCCATGCGGCGGATCAGAGAATGACTGCGCTGGCGAAGGCCAGCAGCATTTGTAAAAGGCAGACCCGTTTTTTCGACAGAGAGAGTGCCCCACATCAACAAATCCGCAATTGCCTGACAGTAATATAAATGTGGTAGTAAGCCCCAGATGGGTTCTTTATTCCAAGATAGACTGGCCGACTGAACGTCGATCGAACACAAGACTCGACTCGACTCGACTTAAGTTAGTGGAGAGACCAAGAAGGTTCAACAGTTGAGAATAAAAGGATGAGAATGGAGCGTGAATTAGGAAGACTGAGTACAGATTATGAGAGAGGAGTACAGAGTGACTGAAGACAAGAAGACTTCATAGTGATTTGAAGTGATAGTTTCTGTGTTGAGATCCGTTGCTAGGAGACGACTAGTGGAACAGAGAATCCTAGTGCGTGTGCAACGGTGAACTGTAAATTGTGTAATTAAGCGATAGGGCTGTGGTATTGACTATAATTAAGAGAGGTTGTAACGCAAGTGGTAATAAATCCAATCATCCGTACTAGAACCAATCATTTTCGTCGTGCGTACCACCCTATACGTGACAATATGTATTCGATGTTTATTTATTTATTTATTTACTTTTCAATGGCTCTTCCAGCCCATTCAGGGCCCTGGCCTCTTATTCAGTTCTGTAATAATTTTTCAGACGGTAGGACTCATTTGACGAGTGATCAGCCACTCGTGGCGATGGGGCAGGTTTTCTCCGAGTACTTCGGTTTCCCCTGCCAACCTTCATTCCACCAATTGCTCCACACTCACCCTCACCTATCGACTGGGACTGGTACAATAGGCCGGTACAAGGGATTTAGTCCCACCCCACCAGCAATAATAATAAACACAAGACAACACAAACACAGAAAAACACTCATACACACACCAAACATTCATACAGTAAGTGGGGTCTGAACCCCCGATCCCAGCGTCCGAAGACAGTTCATACCTTAACCGCGCGACCACTGTGACTGCCTTTGATTTTTATTTACTACATATTATTAAATGTGTGTCACATCAAAAGTATGAAACTACTTTAGAAACACTTTGCATGTAGAGAACTTCGATGTTTCGATCTACATTTAGTACAGGTAGAGTGGCTAAAACAGAGGACTGAGATAAACTGGGTACTGACACTCATAGTTGAAGTAAGAAACTTGCTAATTAACTTCACAGGGCAGAGATTTTGCTCAAAAGCTGTAGTTACTTAGCTACTCAAGGTATTCCTAGCATTTTATGGAGCCCGAAGGCTTATTATCATGTTCACAGAAACCTGCAAGTGGTCTGTATCCTCAGCCAGATTACTTATCTTCCCTTCAGATACATTTTGATATTATTTCCTCACCTACGTTTAGATCTTCCAACTTGTTTCCCTCCTTCAGGTTTTCCTACCAAATCTCTGTGTGCGGTATTTTTCTCTTCCACGCACGTCACATGTCCTGCCCATCACATTGTACTTGATTTTGTCATCCTCATAATATTTGGCGAATATGAAATATGAAGGACCGCCTCTGTGGTCTAGTGGTCAGAGTTCCTGGCTAGAGATCCAGAGGTCCAGGTTCGATTCCCGGCGCTACCAGATTTTCAGAGAAGTAGTGGGTCTGCAACGGGGTCCATTGAGTCTCCTGAGGATACTTGAGGGGATACTTGAATGGAAAATTAGCGTCTACGGTCTAGGAAACGAAATTAACGGCCGTGGGGATTCGTTGCGCTGACCACGCGACACTCTCTATTAGCAAAAGTTGGCATTAACTTCGCCGACAAGCGGCGGTGGCTGAGTCGGTATATTTCGCTTGAGGACTAAAAACCACGGAGTTTTTTTTATGAAATATGAAGATTCCTGCAAAAATTTCACTGGAAAATCTGACAGAAATGCGCAAAATATAAACATAAGATATATATAAATATATGTGAAATACTAAATTAAACTAAAAGAAACAGGTTAAACTGACTCAGGAATGTGTCAAATTCTTGAACTTGGCATTCAAGGTGCTGAAGATTACACTTTATTTTAAAACAAGAATTAAGTCCTCTCTTTCGGGCATATTTCCCAGAATCATGGTAGCGTCTCTTCCGGAAAAAATTGGACCCTTGTGACATAACAGAATTTCATTAAATCGGTTATTTCACAGTTTATTAAGAGTTACTAGTTATTGAGGCGCAGTTCGTGTTTCAACTCCAAGCTCCGAATTCGGACAGGAAATATTTAAGGCCCATTATAGACAGGGATATTAAGACAGACCATGTTTCATAGCACCAGATCTATGCATGGCAGGTATGGGAGGTGCATGCGGCACCTTCCAAGCACCTTGTACCAAATTCCCAACTGGATTGATTTTCGTGGAATACTAATGCCTTACGGGAGCAGTAGTGCCAGGATATTCCGCAGTAAAGTCGTTTGTACCCATCACTAGCATACAGAACTACATTACGATAAGTGAAGAATGGAAAAAGTTGTGAACTGACAGATGACTTTGGTTTGATTCTTTTTATGCGAAGAGAAATTCAAAGAAAGATGTCTTTAAAGTATATAATGTGATCATAAATTTAATTTTTTTTAAATAGGATGGTCTTTTCACATTCACACCATTACTTATACATATTTAAAGAGACATATTCATAACTCAATGCAGCTTTCGCCTTGAATTCATCCGGCTGCTCGTTTGAATTTCGCGACCAATAAGAAAGACTTCCACAACATCTACTTTATGCAGGAATATTTCCTAGAGGGTGAAGGTCGATTCTTATAGAATCTTATATTCTTTTATAGAGTCAAGTACTGTTTTCGGGAACTAAAATTCTAATTAGAAGGTAAAAACTGGGTGATAGGCTAGACAAATTGCCCGTGTTTAAAATTTTTATCTTTCTTTCATACACTTCCTTAATTAGAAATGTCGAGCTAAAGAGGTTTCCTACGACAAACCACTGGGGAGCTGCAGTGTGCGACGACGCGTCCCAAATCGAATCATGTCATTTTCCAGGATTTCCGAAATGCTCGCATAACACTTTGCTCAAACTATTTTAGGTACGCTGTATGTAAATTCAATACGACAATTAATCTCTCAGCCTATCTCATCAAAACAAAATAGTTTTCAAAATGGTATGTTATTTTCAGTGTTCATATTTCCCAATAAATTTTTAACAGTTTTATAAAATGTTAATCAGTTCCGTCCACTGTGACTAGTAAAGATTATACTTAATTCAATCCTTCATCCCTTACATGTTTCGGCCTTTATGGACCATTCTCAGAGGGACATCAATACAATCGGAAGCCACTATTACAATATGTTTTTCAATGCTAAAATATACGTACAATGCTGATTAAGTACAATGGGTACAAGATTTAATGTTTTAACAACTACAGCGGCTGTCTTAATATGTTAAAATATTTACAATTAGTGTGTTAAAATTTATTAAAAGTCTTAAACCAAGTTGGTCCGTGTCCTTTCTATTATTCCTTCTCTTGAAGGAGGCCAAACGTGTACCGCCGTGTAGTTCTCTTGTTCTCGAGAAGAGGGTTCTTTAGTGTCGTCCTGTATGGGTTCGAGGTGCGCTGTGTTGTACTGATGTCCCTCTGAGAATGGTCTATAAAGACCGAAACATGTAAGGGATGAAGGATTGAAAAAAGAAAAATCTTTGCTAGTTACACTGGACGGAACTGATTAACCGTTTATGATATTGTTAGTGTGACGGACCAGAATGAAACAAATAAAAACAATTAACAGTTGTTGCACAATTTAAAAACCTTACACTGACTGACGTTTTATGGCTCAAATTTCAGAAGCTTCAAAAGACTGTCATACAGAACTTAAGTTTTATTAATGAATGTACTGAGATTGGCAGGTCACTGTGACGTGTTCATCCCAATGATTTTAAAAAAAATCGGCTAATTATTGACTATACTCGAATAATGTCCATATCCATAATTGAAGCGGGAGTCGGTTGGCCAGATAGGAGCACGCAGCTCCTTATTATTGTCACGTGTATCCTGGTAAAGTGACTGTAAAGAATGGGTTCCGGATTTGGTAACTCGATTGATGGGATAATTTCACGCTCGTAACTACAGTTTGTTATTACACTTTCAAGATTGCTGTTATCAAGATTCACAAACAATTATAACACTCTCAAGGTTAACACATCAAGTACTGAACTGCCTTGAACGACGTCTTCCTGACGAACCTTCTCGAACAATCCTCACTGCTTCTTATATAGGATCGGCACGGACCATATAGAAAACACGGCCTCCATTGTTGACGACGCTTGTTTACTGCTCGTTGACTAACAATTGTAAGCCCTTTCCTTATTGTTGGGCAGGAAGCTTTCTTTGCGGGAACGTGTTTACCTACCTCTTCCCTAGCAACGGATAAACATGTTACAATATAGTTTAGCGAAAGAAACTTTAAGAGAGAAAAAAAAAACTCCGTGACCTCTAGCCGCAACCGAACTATACCGACCGAGCTACCACCGCTTGTCGGTGAAGTTAGTGCCAACTTTAGCAGATAGACGGTGTCACGTGGTCAGCGCAACGGATCCCCACGGTTATTAATTTCGGTTCTCTAGACCGGAGTCGCTATTTCCTCGAAATAGCTCCTGAATTATCCTCACGAGGCTGAGTGGACCCCGTTCCAGACCCACTACTTCTCAGAAAATCTGGTAGCGCCGGGATTCGAACCCGGACCTCTGGATCTGTAGCCAGGAACTCTGACCACTAGATCACAGAGGTGGTCTAGGTTTAAGAGAAAGCTTTGGATATTTTTCTTATTCAATTCTAAATATGAGGCATAGATCTCCATCGAACAGCCTGCTGTGTCAGAACTTTTCATATGTTACGGTACGTCTGGATGAGAACTACGAGTATACATAATAAAATCTGGATGTTAAGATAAATATAAACTTGTCATCACGTATCGCAGATTTTTAAACATCGATAGTCGTATAGCTCGGCATGTTTCGACCTCAACTGGCCATCTTCAGAGACAGCCAGTACGAAATAAAATTTCTCACAATTTATTTAAAATATACCAAAATACTTGAGTCGTTTAAATTGTAAATGCTAAAAATATTTCAAATTAGTTTTATGCTGAAGTCCAATAATGGATGAAGTTGGATATTTTCTTATCAGTGTATGGCCAAGGTTGTTCTTTGTACAGTAGGTTTTAATCGTGTACGAAGTATCTGTTAAATGTCGCAATTGAGGGGTGTGTGACTATCGACGGGGTATCGATTGGTGAATAGATTTACTGGCTACTTACAGGTAGTCGCTTCACATAACTATAACACTATCGCTGATTTCCACATTTTACAAATCACAATACGCTAAGACTTCTCCAGCTTGCAATGTCTTCACTAGCCTTTGCTTGGTAACAGTTCTCAGCAATGGAGATCCTTCATTTTCTGCTCTCACGTCGTTACTGTCTAGCGAACATCCCACAACTGAACTGTCCATTGAATTAGAGTTCCATGTCTTCTCAGTCTCCCTTGCAGAACTCAATTCTCAACTGACTGGGTCGCCGCACTTGTCTTCCTTACAACTCCTTTGCAAGGACAGAGTAGAAAACGCCATTTCCAAGAGTAACTCTATTGTTTGTGTGTATTCGTTTCGGGAACATGTTTACCAATCCGTTGTCTAGAAACGGCCTTTGTTTATTCGCCTATCTCATAGTCACTGCATAGCAACGGCTGTATACTCTACGATATAACATAGAATTAATGACTGATTAATTGAATTTTGTATGATGAGTTATACTACTAAATTTTATATAACGATAGTACTATAACTGGTCACATAAATCTATGGAATATTCAATATCCAGTACTGTAACTGGTCATATAGACCTCAATTCATAGATCAATATACTGTAGAGTACTAGAGAGTAAGTTTTTTCAGCACATGAAACAGCCGTTCATACTCCCCCCCACCTTTCTCCATTTCACCGCACTTCGACATGAGTTCCCTTTGTTGCTCTCACAACATCCATCCGGCGTTCAGGTGCCCTAGAAGCGTTGCCAAACATTTGAAACGTGATTCTTTCCACAGCATGGACGATGCGTTTTTCCAAATCTTGCAAACAAGTGACTCTTGTGCGGTTCATCTGGTCCTCAGTGGACCCCCAAAGGAAGAAATCCATGGGCGTTCAATGTGGAGATCTTGCAGGCCATACGATGGCCAACAAGTATCACACGCAAAACTTTTGACAGTTCCGCTGTCATGTGGAGAAAACAGTAAAAAGTGGAGAAATAAATAAATCTATTACATTTGATGACAAATTACGTTGATGTAAATGATGTATCAGCAATTCTGATCACCAAATTAGGATGTTTTCACGTAGAGTGAGATTAGTCCGTCGAAAATGCAAAACAGGGCGGTATCTCTACAGACGAAGGTCTATAAGCAAGTGACAATGGTGTGACCACACATGGAATAAATCAGATCTTTAAGAATCATAACTATCACGACAATGGACTATGACACGTGACTGAATGACTATAGTCGGGGTTCGGATTGATGACCGGATTTATTTGACTCTTTCACACGGCACGTGGCTGCACTTTACAGTTCACTGTACGGCACACTACTTCTCAGTCTGTTACAGTCTTTACTGGCCGTTGCTTTGTATCGGCTTCCAACGGCGAACGTTCCATTTCCTTTGGGTTCCCGAACTACCGCCGGCCTCAGGTACCAGCTTCTAAGAGCAACAGATCACAATGACTGAACCCTAGCAGCACCGTTCCTCTGTTGCTGTTTACGAACCGCTGCATAGTGACGGTCGTTGTACAGTTGCTTATTTTGCGGCCGTTGCGGGTCTACATGCCACAATATTAAACGTATCTGTGTTGAACAGAAGCTCCATTGTACATTAGAAGTTTAATAGTGCTCCAGCGGTATATCACAAAATCTGGTGACACCAAGCACGGAGTATGCCCGTTGGAAGGTAACTATAAGAATTTCACATTTTCTGGCCTAAAGGGGAAATTAATACAAGGCGATCAAGAGAATGAGGGCAGGGCACCTGGAACAGACCCTTGACTTAATGTTTGAAAAGAATAACAGGTGATGGCTCATGCATTGGCGGATTGGGATTAATGAAAGACTCTGCATATAATGATATGCAGAGTCTTTCATTAATCCCAATCCGCGTTATAACCGTATACACTCAAGTTAGCAACAGCACGGACTCTGGCGGATGTATCGCATACTTCTACCGCCAGACTGGCCCTAGTTCGCTTTGCGTTACGCTGCCTAGTAAACTCACTGAACCTTCTAATCGGAGAAACACACAGCAATATTTGCATTTACTAGTGGAATCCGGAGAAATTAAATTTTCTGTAAGACACTACACTCTATTCATTGCATATAATGAAGTTCGTTTCGAAGTTGCAAAATAACAACTTTAAAGTATTCTATCTTCCAGTTCAAGTTTTAACGTCACAGGAAGCTTTAAAATAACGGAGTTGTAGTTTATAAATTGCCGGCAATGTAATCAGGCTATTGTTCCTCCTATCTATATGAGAGTAAGGTGTAAATCCTATTGTGCACACTAATGCGGGCGTTCCCTTATGTCGATAAATTTAACATCAATTCCAAGCTAGAAACTTTCTTACTCGGGGAACTAACATCTACCATCATGGCGTGTCTAAAAGTGGTCTTTAGTTCTGAACCACTTAAATGTAATGAGACAGAAAACTGCAATATAAACACATGTCTAGAAAGTTCTGTCAAGTTTCTAGCATCTGGAACATTCTCTAATAGTTCCGGAAATTTCCATTCTTGTTCGTATCTAGTTAACCTGGGAAATGAAATATCTGTCTGCACATAAGAAGATGATATTAATGTGCAAAGGTCGTGGATGAGTGGCTGTTATCAAAGTCTGTTCATCCCATTTCATTGGACAGATGCAATGCAGTTTCCTGGAAGTTCGTATCTTGAACTTGCTCAGGTGCAGCAGTTCCCAGCATGCTGTCTGCTAGTCGATGAATGTCTTCTTTATATTTGGAGAAAGAGAGAGACAGAGAGAGAGAGATGAGAATACCCGTCTCTGGGGGCAGGTTGGGTTAGGTTAGGCACGACAAGATGCACTTCATTATCACGGCAATGCGCGACACGAAGAACTCAGTAGTGCCATAATTGTGAGAACAGCGAGCAACGATTGGGCTTAGAAACCCACCTCACACTACGAGAGCTACTGAAAGCAGGGGTGTACACCAATAAACATCGTGACTAGAATCAATCACGTATTGCGTTCGAGTGTTCAAATCGAAAAGTCGACATGTAGTAGGCACAACGGAAATGCAGGTCTTTATACGTATAATGTTTGGCTGAGAAAGTTCATGGGAATGGGATTAGAAGATTATCCAACTGCACAGCAGACAATTTTATTACAGAGTGGGAGTCAGTTGCTTAAGGCATTTCCTATGAGAGCCAAAAGACGCATCGCCGTGTTCGCAAACTATCGTCACCGATTCTATCCTGAGTCAGTTGAATCCCCTCCACACCCTCACACACCTGTGTATTTGATGCCCATTTTAATATTATCCTCCCTGTGAACTTAATTCTTCCAAATGATCCATTTTCCTTCATTTTATCAAATTAAAACGGATTACTCATTTCTCATCTTTCCAATACGTGCTACATACCCCACTTATCTTATCCTTCTTACGTTTTATAACGTCGAAGATATTTGGCCAAGAATACAAATTACGAAGTTCCGCGTCGTGAATTTTTCGCAGCCCTCCTGTTACGTCAAATATGCTCCTCGCCACAATGTTCTGAAACATGTGTGATAGGGACCATGCACCCATGCACGGGGAGCCGAAGTGGCCGTGGTCTGTTTCAAGCGGCGACCTCCTGATTTACCTACAATGGCTTCATGAGATGGCCCTTGCTCCGGCTGCTGTTCGAACCTTGCAAGTTATTTTTTTAATTCGCTTAATGGGGGGTGGAGTCCAACTGGGTCCACTCGGCACGGCGGCCACTGATTGGCATATTGTACCTGCCCCGGGTGATTATGATGATGGAGAATTTGGTGGAATGAAGATTGGCAGGGGAAACCGAAGTACTCTGAGAAAAACCGCCCCAGCGCCACTTTGTCCACCACAAATCCCACATGACCAGACGCGCGATGGAACCCGGGCCGCCGCTGTGGGAAGCCAGTGACTAACCGTTTGAGCTATGGCGCGACAAACCTTGCAAGTTATGAATACAAGTCAGGAACATAGGCCTGAACAAGACGGCTCAGACCTGAACGCACATTAGGATAACGTTAAGTTACGTCTTAAATAGGAATACTGTGAAAATGTGACATTGATCGAGGTGGCATAGTATTGTTATTAGTTAATTTGATTAAATATTACAGCGCAGGCAATAGAACGTTAACAAGTAGGGTAAAAAAGAAACCTGGCAGGTTTATTCATTAAAACATTAAAATTATTTGTCATTGAAATATATTATCTACATCAGTGGCTCTTCACAGTCTACGAAGCCTGATTTCTACTTTCTCAGAGGCGAAACAGGATGTTACTGTAGTATCCGGATCCACTGTTGTAAGGACTTCTGAAGGTAGGACCTGCAAAATATCTGGCGGAGAAGGACGCGTGAAAGATTTACTGAGATTTTTGGCAGTTCAGTGTTACTGGCATCAATTTGTAATACATGGAAGCCGCCACTTTCTGTCGTGTTCACAAGTTACAAATCCTCTGCCTTCCGCTTGACGCTCTTCGTCTTGCACGTGTTAAACACGCTTGCTTCTGGCGACTGTTTTGTCTGAACTCCGTTGCTTGAGGCACGAATGACACAATACATTTTCTCAGAACACAGGAGTGTTAAGCTTGGCGCTGTCGCCAGAATTTGCTGTACTTTTTTATTCTGGGTATCAACGTGGAAGGAAACTTAAAAAAAAAGGGCTCGTCTTTAGGTCAGCATATAAAGTGTAATTTAAAAAATAATAACAATCGAATTTACAAATTACTATCCTAAGATTTATATATGAATTTTGAAACTTTTTAAAATGAATCTGTTACATAACAAAGGTCATGTAGTGGTATATGAGATTAAATGGTAGTGCTTATGAAGACTGTTATTCTGATCTTTTTTTAAATGTTGTCAGTTTGTCCGAGGGCAGTTCTCTCTTCCAGAATTTCCGTGTCAGTAAGCCACCCATGACATTTCAGCACGACAAGTGCATTTTATAAATGTATACTCATGTTTAAACTAGTTCACAAGTCTTGTGAATTACGTGTACTTAGGAGAGACGCACGGACAAAAGTGGAAGCAAAATCAGGCTCTACATACAGTTCATGTTCATTGAGTATAAAGTTTAGCAGTTGCGGCAAAGTGAGCAATTGACAAATTGTGATTATATAGTTATATTGGGTAGTGGTTGAGGAGCTATGCTACAAGCCGGAAGGTCGCGGGTTCAAGTCCCGATGAGGACATTGGATTTTTTTTTCAGTTGACCTAATCCTTCCAGCTGCACTAGGCCCTGGGGTTTACTCAGCCTCTGACAGAAATGAGTACCAGGAATACAATAAATAATCTTCCTGGGGAGTAAAGCGCGGCCGGCGCGTAAGGCTGGCAACCTTACCGCCATCTTTGAACCGATTGTCAAGGTAATGTGGGACCCTCAACGCCTCACAACCCTATGGGCCTTCACAGCCTGGTACAGGGATAGCTTTAATTTTTTTTTTGCTATGCATTCTATATAAATTCTAGATATCCTATAGAATATACAGATAGATTTAGGTAAACTGTTAATATAAGAAAGATTTATTCAACATAAAAATAAGTGGTTTATGTATTATTCTTCATAAATATCAAGGACTCTGCAAAATAAGAGGATGGGATGAATAGAAGATAAAAAAACATTGCTGCTTTGTAGAAGTCCTAATTGACAGGAACGAATAGAAGTAATATAAACGCAAAAATAGTTAACTGATATTAGGATAGTCGAGATCAGACAGCTGAAGTTTCAGGTCTACTCCACTTCTCACGCTAATCTTTAAACATGTTTCCGGTATTAGCTCTAGGATTATACGGAATACCTGAGCAAGCTATGAGGCCCCAAGCGTTTTATACTTTGCATGATCATTTTGGGCATTGTTCAGAATTCGTGTACTACACCTAACTGGAAGCTGTGCCTAGAACACATACACAAGGAAGGCAAGACAAAATAACTGAAAATAAGATACACGAATATTTTGAGAGTATATCATTTTTTACACGGAAGAGTAGGTACCGATTGGCTCTTCTTGACTTCCATCTACAGTATCTTGTGTGAACTCAACTGCTGTAATTGACATGAAACTATTTGCTCTGTGACTCGAAATGCTTGTGACAATGGTCTAGCATCATCTGGCGTTGCCCATGCTCATAAAACATATATGGGACGTCCTGGTGGCTGAGTGTTTCCGCTTCTGCTCAGCTGGACACGTTAGATAATGCCATATCTTGCCAATTGTGCTTACTCTCATTACCTGGTCTTCTGGCTTTATAATCAGGCCTCGATAAAATGATCCATCACAACAGCAATGACTGAGAGTTCGTCAGTCAGTCAGAGTCATGTGTTTCCCAGTTCAGTTTTCAATTATGAAATATTTTGCTCTAAATTGTCGAAAGAATAATACAGTAGCGTAACTCTGCCCGCTGTCATCTTCCATCGTGATTTACATTGAGAAAGTCTGATATCTTTTTGTATGTTTTTTGTATAGTCTGGTAGAGTTTTACAGGTGTTTAGCAGGAACGTACTGATTCTTTCTTCAGGGTCGAATAGTAAGTCAAAGAAGCAAGGACAAGCAGCAAGCGACAAGCGGTTGCAACAAGTTTTACTGTTATGGAATTAGACGGTTGGGTGATACGAGATTCTTGCTTGTCAAATCTGTACTACATTCCCCGAAAGAATATTTCTTTTTGGTCCATTAATGAATTTCATTCAATAACATGATTCATTACAGCTATTTTCTTTTCTATTTATATTTCATTATAAAAGGTAGAAGGTAAAAATTGTCCCTGTGTTTAATTAAGAATTATGTCCATGAAGACATAAGAGGAAGTGGAGTTATATCTCCACTACTCTTGGCATCAGCACTATATGGAGGTGAGTGGTCAACTTCACGTCCCGGCCGCTTTGCTCCGGACAAAGAGCTCCAGGTACCCATTGGATATGAGGCTGGGTGGACCCCAGCGCCGGTTTGGACGCCGTGGAGGAGAGAAGGATCTTCCGTGAATCAAACCCGCGCCGTCCAGCTCGTAGCCCTTCGCTGTACCGACTGAGATATCCCGACTCCTTTTACATATCTTTAACACATAATAAATCGTTATGTTGTGCATCTTTACGATATACTCGTACACATCGTAGGACGTGGCACAGTAGTGCACGATTAATGGTCATGACAAACAGAAACCGGCGACGTCTGAAGGACTCAGTTCCTTGGAGCTAGTCAGTCAGTCAGTAATTCAGTTAATTAATTAGTTAGCAAGCTAGCTATCAGTTATGACACAAATTCCGTAAATTTCGACATGAAAGCAAACAGTACGAATAAAGTTGCAAGCTTGTGTTCTTCCATTTTACATTTTTTAACTATCTCTCCTGGGTACATAGAAACTTCCATCTATAATATGACATTTACTGACTGAACACTTGGACATCCCTCCTCTGTCCTACGTAACTGAGGAACTTAGTACAGGTGAGCAGACAAAAGGAAATTGTTTCTCCTTTCTTGTGAGATATTGCTAAAGCATTCTCATGCAACGTTGCATGACCTGGCACTGACGACGACCACGCATGGAAACATTAGTTGTATAATATTAAAATTATTTGTGTCTCTGTTTAGGGGAAATTTGTTGTTATATTTATGCGCATTAACAATAAATCGATAAAGAAAGCAGTCTTCTGGGATTTGGCACCGTGTATGTGTGGTGTTAACCGACGTTTCGGAGGAACTTCGGTTAACACCACATATACACGGTGCCAAATCCCAGAAGACTGCTTTCTTCATAGTCACCGACGTGAAAGCCTCAAATCTTACAATAAATCGATAGTTGTTAGACCAAGTAAGCTGGTTAAAAGTAGTAATGTTCCCGACTTTTATTCAGAAAGTCCCTGGTTCGAATCTCAGTCGGGACACCGGCTATTGTGACTTGCCTTGAGGGAAGTTCCGGGATAGTACAACTAATTACACCAAGACTGCTTCCTTGCGCACCTTTCCCAATTAATTATTTGTTAATCACAATACCATTCCACGCTACATGTTCTAAGCTGCTCAGAGCGTCGTTTAATAAACCATAAATAAGCAAATAAATAAATAGGCACCAACTATGGACAACAGTTTCATTACAGGGCTTACATTCTTGTGCAGCATTCCGAAACGCCAGTGAATCCGCGCATGTTGGCTAACATGATAACATTCAGCCATCAGTTTTCTGTTATAGGGCCTCTGTATTCCGTTTTCCTTTTTCTGGTTTCAGTGAATGTTTTATTGACACATCATTTTGTGTGCATGCCAAAACAAAGAGAATAGAAATGTGCTAAGAACATCAGCATTTATGTAAGATTTGAGGCTTTCACGGCGGTGACTATGAAGAAAGCAGTCTTCTGGGATTTGGCACCGTGTATATGTGGTGTTAACCGACGTTCCTCCGAAACGTCGGTTAACACCACACATACACGGTGCCAAATCCCAGAAGACTGCTTTCTTCATCAGCAAGATTTTTTTAAAAAACACGAAAAAATTTGTCGATGGCTAATGACTAGTGATTTGACATGGGGCGTCTAGTGAGACTTCTACACAAAAGGACTCCAATGATGAAGTCTAGAGACAGACTCAGAGATAGAAGATATGGCTAATGTCCAAACGGTAAGTCAAGAGCATGTTGAACTGTTTTCTTGGCATAAAAGGAATTTTCCGTCATGAATTTTATAAACATCAAATCACGCCTTCTGCCTTCAAGTTTTGGAACATGTATGCTAGCACATTCATAGACGACCACGCGGTCTACTGATATGTGCCAGGTGCAAAGGATGGCGTTACTACATTCAGGCATTGAGCACCAATTAATCTCTTCACAAAAGATCAGTCTCACAGGCCCTTAGATCACATCACGTCGTTGTCTCCACAAGAAAATCTGAATTCTCTGGAACTGCCTGTCTACACGGTCACAGCATGAAGCAGACTTGATCAGGACACGCACTCACGTCTATCGTTTATTGTTCCGAAGTTGTCATCTTGAGTTACACAGTGCCTATACAAGCGATAGGTGTTTGAGGACGCTAGATCATTTCTTATACTGTACAGTTATGCCATCTGTTGGGTGCGTGTCACACCAAATATCTTTAGTGTAAAAGAGATATGGTATAATCATGGTGACGTTTTCGAACCCACTTGGCGACTGCCATATGCCTGTCTGTCAGCTCTTAAAATTTAGTAATGATATAACAAAATTGTAATTGACCATGGCTGCCTTAAAAACTTCTGAGATGGGGAAAATATTAGCGCCATTCACAGAAAATTACTGAAGTTCTTTGTTAAGTTATATGGTGCGTGACAAGATAAACTTACTTGTGTCATCAGAAACAAATCTAAATTCCGTCGCAACGGGAATGCTTCATACTATTCAGTTACGAATTATTTCTCTTCCCGTCCGATATTTAAAAATTAAAGCGCAGACACATGTTATTACAGTGACAAGCGAGGATTATTGAGGTGGATGCATGAGGAAAACAAGAAATGCGTACAGAATACCAGAGAGAAAATGTGAGGGGAAGATACTGACTGGTGGACAAAAGTGCTGATTGAAGGGCAAAATTAAAGTGGATTTTAAAGAAATAGTTTGTTAGGCTTGGACTGGACACATGCGGCCCGAGATAGGGACAGCGGCCGGCTTTTGTGAATACGATACTACAACTTCGGGTTAGTACAATGTGGGGTATTTTTTGACGAAGTGAATGGTCATTAGCTTCTCAAAAAGGCTTTTCCTTGTGTAGATTGTCAGTTAGTTATAAATATAAGGTATGTATCTGAGACTCGAGCCGTTGTCACTTTGCCGATATTTTCAAGTTTCTGGACACTAAATAACGGCGTCTTTTATATTCACTGAAACGCAGACCTCTCTGACATGTAGAAGTGCTTTAAAATGTGCAGCGGACGGTCACACGCTAAATGGATGGTCTAGGCTCTCATCCTATATCAGACCGCGGCCCGGTAAATTCTTTTTTCTATAAGACGAGGACCCGGTATAATTGCGCCAGGGCACGGTATCGGGCCGTGACTGGTGGTTGAGAAACACTGGTCTAGACCACGCACCAAAACATACCACATAAATTAGACAAGATAACAACGGTAACAATCGACATCCTGGTAATAAGAAAGAAGCTAAATTCGTGCTCAAGAAATAGTTGACACCAAAGAATCTAGTCAATAATAGAAGAATCAGAGGAAAAGATGTGTGGTCTACTACAGCAACAGACATTAAACTTAATACAGCATACGAAACGTTTAAATTAATTTTAAAAATTAGTAAAATTAATTTTTAATCTTTAACTTTTAGTTTCATATCTATTTTGTATTTAAATTGACATCTAGCTCTTAGAATATAAATGTACATAGAACTTAGTAATTTTAAGTCTATGTATGTAAATATATATGTAAACAAGCTTTACAATTCAATAATGAAAATGTGTAAATCACGCCCTATAGGGGTCATAACATGCAGTGGAATATAAGTTAATAAATTACTGTTGCGTTGATGGTGTCATTTGTATTATTACCTCCAATTTAAACCCATCTTTATGACGAATTTGGTGCAGGTACACACATTTTTTTATTGCTAGTGGGGTGGGTCTAAGTCCCTTGTACTGCGGCAACTTCTGGCCTATTGTAGCAGCCCCAGATGATATGTAAGGGTGATTGTGGAGCAATTGGTGGAATGAAGATTGACAAGGGAAACAGAAGTACTCGGCGAAAACCTGCCCCAGCGCTACTTTGTCCACCATAAATCCCACTTGAGCAGACCCCGGGATCGAACCCGGGCCGCCGTGGTGGAAAGCCAGCGACTAACCGCTTGAGCTATGGCGAGGCCTTTGGTACAGACATACAAAGAAACTATAATATTCTTGACCACTCTGCAATAGAATTAAGCAGGCCTACATTCTGTCTTTATATGTCGTAGTGCATGCCACAACCCTGATTTAGAGGTAATATCCGGAGGTTATGTCCCAGAATGCAAAACAGGAAAGTAAATGTAAAATACAAATTTCTCGCTCCACCACACGATGAAGCATTATCTACTACTGCAATCACAACCTGTATCATACTTTAACCGAAGTTGTGCAATTAAACCACATTCACTCACCTGTTACGAAGTCTTTCAACTGTCAAGACATAACCACAATATCCGCTTGTGTATGGTACACTGTAATCCGTCAGTTAAATGCAGTGCAGGTAGACACATTCATTTCTTTTCGAGTAGTCAATCTTTCACTTTATATTAAAACAAAGGTAACACCGGTATTTAACAAGAAATCATCTTCGCAACTTTAGATATTAAGCGAAAGGTAAACAGCTGATTTACTGTGATAAAGTAAGTTCCACCAAGATTCAAACAAGAGTTCGTCTAACCGTTATACCATAAGATGTATTCGATAATCGATATTTGGAAACCTGTCCATATAACTCGATTGTCTTTAGATACTTTCGAGAAATCATAATCGCATTCAACATGTAAAACCTATTGCAATGGATCCGTCATCATCAAACCACCTAGTTTGTTAGCCTACGTTGTAACTTAGGGTTGCCAGATTTTGTAAAATAAAAAAAAAAGGAGTGATGTCTCGCCGCTTGTTTATAACGACATTTTTCACAACTAATATGCTATAAAATATACATAATCAGCATACTACATAACTTACAAAATGCTACTACACATCTGTATTACATAGGCCTACTACACATTTATAGAACAAAACAAATATTACGTAGCCCTATTACATATTTACAGAACGCACCAAATATTTCCTAGCACACATTTATAGAACACACAAATATTAAATACTACATATTTTCAAGTGCTGGTCGATCAGATTCTGTTAATTGTATTTCACCGAACTCTTAGCACTTTTTAATAATTGAACAACACCCTTTGAAAATTTATAAAATTCTGAACAGGACTTGCTTTCATAATTCACTGTCACCTGGAGTTCTGCAATGATTAAATCTGTTGAGCATCTGTTTCTTGTGTCACTCCACTTACTTTTCATGAATGAAAAGATTCGCTCCACAAAAGCATTTGAGCCAGGGATGCTAAACAAAAATCCTACCACTCTAGAAATATTTGGTACATCATGCTCAGGTACTGAAGAAAGAAATGTAAGCCAGTTTGCTACATAATCACCATATCTGTTCACACTGTTGCAGAGGTAATCTCGATGGCTGCTGAACTCCTCATACAGGTCATCAATGCAAACATTTTCACTTAGCTGAAACACTTCTATGGCTTTTTCAAAATCTTTGAACTCAATCCCTTCCTGTAGAGAAAATGCTGCAAGGGATGCATAGGGATTGTCATCTGTCACATCATATCTTTTTTGCAGATACTGAAGCATATTGCTATAAAAGCTGTTCAGGTCTTCAGTAACCTTTCTCTGTAATGGCATAGACAATCCATTAATGAGTTCCTTTGCTTTGCTACCAAAAAAGTTGTCTTTCCTTCTCTGCTGGATTTTAGAACTGAGAAGTTTCATTTGTTTGTAAGTCTCTAGTACACTTAAGTCAGAACTTTCCAGTGTTTTATCTACCATTTTCAGCTGACTTCCAATATTACTTAAGAAATTTAAGTAGATTTCAGGCAACACTACTTCCTCTGGGTCCTCTTTCATGAAAATGTTAGATAATAATTTTGAACAGTTGGGAATATTATTGAAGTAACTTTTCATTGCTTCCCAGTTCTGAAGCAGTCGAGAAATGGCTGATGTTAATGACAGCCCCCTAGTTGGAACATGCCTCAAAATCTCAATCCACTCCAAATTCAGAAATTCAAAGAATGATTTTAACTCTTCTCTTCTTTTGGCAGAGACAGAGAAGTGATTATATATCTTTAAGACTACACTTTCAACATCAACATCTAATTGTCAATTGCAAACTTAATTGTGTTATGTATGACATGATTAGAGCAATTAGCTTTCAGTAAATTTGGGTTTTACTTCGCAGCAACTGATATACGGAATGTGTTTTTCCATAGTTCACATTGCCATTGTCTGCACAATAAGAAGACACATAATTTACATCCAAGTTGTGCTTTTCTAAGCTCTGCAGCACCAAACTAGTAATTGTCATAGACGTTTCCTCAGCACTTTCAACAAAATCTAGAAGTTTATTCTGCACTCCCTTTAAAGGGTCGAAGTACCGGATGCAAACAGGGAACATTTTTCGATTGCTTCTGTTTGATGCATCGGTAGCTAACGAAAAAAATTTGAACTTTTTTCTGGACATCTTAAAATAGACACAAAGTCATTTACACTTTTAGGAGCAAGAATGTACTTCACTATCATTTCCGCTTTAGTGTGTCCAAATGAAAGTTTGGAAGCAATTGCGGAATCACTGAAAATATGGGACACAAGTTTATTTCCGCAGTCCAGACTGGAATAACTTAAGTTGTGCTTCACTGCATGATACACTAAACCAAGTTCGCACGCGGTGCTGTTGTCATATTATTCTTTATTGTTTAAATTAACAAAGTATTTCGAAAGTTTATTTGAACTTACAGAATTACATTTTTCCTTAATTTTATGTCCCTTGTATTGTGCATGTTGCCTCAGGTCACTTTGTCACTAAAATCCTTCCTACACAACGTACAAAATGCCCGGTTCTCGTCTGGTCCCGGCTTAACCCACGAAAACATATCTTCCCATTTCTTAAGATATATTTGATTATGTTTGGCCTGGAATTTCAACTTCTTCCGTGGAGAAGTCTTTGATGGATCTTCTTCGCCTTCAAACATTTTTGCTAACTTGACACTGACTTTCTAGCGAAGATGGAACGGATTAAAAATACGCTATCACCAACAACCTCTGCTTTGGTTTAGAACCTCAAGTGTTGCCAACATTCACGAAATGCAACATAACGAAAGAAACTATAGCAATGTCATTTTCCAAGGATTACAGAAATTTTATGATAATATTTAACCCATGAAATATAATTCGCAATGGACTTAAATAAAAAAACGGAGAATTATCCACTCGGGGTAAACAATAAAAGGAGGAACAAAATTTGGGTGAAAAAACGGTAGAATCCGGGGAATCGGGGTATCTGGGAACCGTACTGTAACTCCTGCATGAGCTATGAAGTGTAAAATAAGGAATAAAACTGACGAAGCAAAATGGTTCAGGAGGAAAGCCTGTAGTTTGTATTAGGATTGAGAATGTTGTCCCATAATGAGTCACTGTCATTCATATCGGAAATTTAACATCTCATGTTTGCTAATTTTGATTTTTGAATTCATATTTTTTTTTGTGTACAATGAGCATAGAGTATATCACTAAAAGTATTTCCATGTAGTGACGTCCTTCAGAAGCAGCAGTGGCTTGGGCACTGAAGTAAATCGTTCATTACAATGTTCAAAAGAGCCCGTAACTGCTCTGTGTTTTGAAGCAGACCACGCACCCCCCATACTATTTCTGTAAGAACCGTTTTAATATTATCCACCCATATACATCTAGTTCATATATTTTTTTTTTATTTCCTTCGTGTTTTCACACCACCAATCATATGCACTCCTCTCCCATGCATTCTACGTGCCCTGACCAGTTCACCCTCCTTTGGTTGAACATTCTAATAATAATTGGCGAGGAGTACTAGTTATGAAGCTCTTCATTCAGTAGTTTTCTTCAGCCTCCTAATATTTCAGCCTTTTTAGTTCTAAATCTTCTTCTCAGCACACATTCTCAAGTCCATGTTCTTCCCTTAATTTGAGACATCAAGTTTTACACCCAAACGAAAATAAAGGAAATTATAATTTAGTATATATTTTAATCTTTATGTTTCTAGATTGCAAGTGAGATAGCAAAAATTCTTAACTGGATGGTAGCAAGCATTCCCCAAATTTAAACTGCTCCTAATTTTGTCATGAATCAAATTTTGATTTGTTACTGTCATGCCTGTATATTTTAACTCTGCTACGACCTCAAAAGGCTCTTTTAGCTTTTAGAATATGTTTTTGAATGAATAAATAAAGCCGTAGTATTTTTATCTACTGAGACAATATTTTATGCTGTCAAGTTGATTTTTTTAACACTTCATTTCTGAAAAAGAACCTACAAAACGCTACTTTCTCACACAGCACAATACGGCCATATAAATGTTATTATCACAATAATCTGTAATCGCCTTCACTTGCTAATACTGAATAGGCTACAGACGAAAAAGCAAAATTAAATTTATCTTTAATGAAAAATGGCAGCTTAGCCCATGTGTGAACGAAACCCAAAATAATTTTCATAAAATTTCGTCAAACATAGTATTAAACCTACTGATCAAATTCCGCATCTTCGAAATCAGTTAAATCCGTGACCACTTATTGTTAAGAATTGGAAATACTAAAGCTGAAGCTTACTATCTTCTACAATTCCTTGGCCAGGGCGCAAAATAAATGTTAACACCGGAAAATGAGTTTACAGATCTTGGAATCAATATGCAAATATTGTAACGTATTTCTTTCAATTTTGTCCAACTGATTTAATATTTTCATTCCTATCAATCCAAAATCCTGCTTCTGAGAAAGTACTGAAGACCATCTTCGGAAAAATCCAGGCCCCGTTTTTCCGGAAAATTTTCTCTAATACCTATATGCATACACTTCCATATTGTTAGCATTTTAGCTTATTTTTTATATTAAGTTCATTGACATATACTGTTATGTCTGTTAGATATATGAAGTTCGTAAATTATCCGTTGCTTTATGCTTTCTTGCTGCGCATCGCTTTTCACCAGTATAAGATGAAAATGTTTTGATTCTATTGTGTAAGCAACCGACAAAATGCGACAGAGCATTTCCCGTACTGAGTCGGTTTCAGACAATTACAAACTTCAATAATTGTAGTCTACTTAATCCAAAAGTAACGGCCAGTGTGCAAATTAAGATACAGCAATCATTGTATAAAAGATATTTATGGCCGTGAACATTCAGCATTTAGAACTCAAAAGAAAACTGTGCAACAAAGTGCAACATTGTGCAACAGTGAAAAACGAAATAGGTCCGCCCAAAATTTCTGGAGTATTTTGATATATGTCACTACCGGTAGTCACAGAATCAACTTTTTTGTACATAAAAATTCCCAAAAGGAATATACAGAATAAAAAATGTCTGAAAAGACCTTAAAAATAATTTCATATAACTTCAACCGCTACTGCTCCAGAACTACTTCGCGCTGACTGAAACTTTACGAAGGACATCAGACTTGCAATATAATTAAACCTACGGTTTTCATAAGGATCAAAATTAAATACATCACAGTCAAGCCAGTCAAATTTTATTTCTAAATCAAGTATAAGCATCCCTACTCCATAGTGTCGAATGGTAAGATGATAGACGAATGATGAATTGGAAAGGATTTGGAAGGAAGCAGTTATGATCTATTGAAGGTACTATTACGGGATTTGTCTTAAGGAACTAAGGAAGATTACGAAAGACTTCAGATAGAAGAGTCGATGTCTCGGCCGAGATTCGAGCCGAAATTCTCCGGAATACGAATCTAGACTGTTAACGCTGCACCAGACCAATCAGGTGGAAACATCAAGGGAAATGTTATGAGGACTCAATTGGTTCAGGAGAGGGGCATTGGACACGCACCTGGAAGTAGATCAGAAAGTAGAAAATGTGGGAGAGACAAGACTGAGACTGCTGGGAAATGTAGAGAGTGATTTACGAGAGCTGAAAGTGAAGAGATTGACTCAAAGGACAAATGATACAGAAGAAAGAGTACTGTGACGTATTTGTTCCATGCAAGAACGGCTGAGCCAGAGAAACAGCCGTTGCTAAGTAATAAAAGCACGAAACAATAGAAAAACGGGGTTATGCACTCGTTTCTAGGCAACGGCTTGATAATAACCCCACGATACGCGCAAGCATCAATAGAACTAATATTACAGTTCGTTTCTAGGCAGCAGTCAGCGAGCCAATAGAGCGGTGAGATAGAAATCACGTGACTTATGTTTCTGTGTGGTTCGTGCGGAGACAATATAATAAGGATCTGTTGTAGCTGAGATTAGTGTGCAGTCCAGAGTATAAGTACGAGAATGGGGTATGTCCTCAGTGAATTGTGAAGATTAGTTGAGTACAGATCAGGACAGAGGAGTACAGAATGATTGAAGATGAAATAGCAAGAAGATATCATAGTGATTTGAAGTGCTAATTTCTTTATTGAGATCCGTTTCCAGGAGACGACTGATGAAGACGGAGGAGCCTAGTGCCTGTGCAATTGTGAAGTGAAAGTGTGTAGCATAGCGATAGCGTTATAATTGAATGTGATTAAGAGAACTTGTAACCGAAGTGCCAATAAATCCAATCATCTGATCTAGAACCCGTTATTTTCGTCACCCTTACCACCTTACACGAGATACATGAAGGGGGCCAAGGTCCTTAGAACACCACACAGTCAAAGAGTGAAGTGAAGTTTGTTGGTTTATGCAAGATATGCGGTTCTGGTTGCTATCAACACAATTCACACGCTTACAGGTACTCGTTTGTCAGTTACCTTATCAAGCTGAAAGTAAATACAGATAAGAGCCGCTATAGTATCATTTTACATTCCTCGCACAAATAAGAAATAAAAATGTTCTCATCGGAGGATCGGGTATTGTCGGGGCACAGAAAAAGATTTGTAAACTGTAAGGCCGGGCGCATGTTGAGGCGCAGGCAGCGCGGGTGAAGCAGGGCAGCGCAGCGCAGGTTTCTGCGATCCTATAAGATATGAATACAACCGCGCAAGTTGATGCGCAGAGCAGGGTGAAGCAGGAACTGCGTCTTATTCCTCTGTTATATGTTGTACATGAATCAACAACGGAACAACGGGGTTATGCAACCCGCTTTTAGGCATCGACTCGGTAAACACACTTCCACGCAGGCGCAATAACGTCACACTTCAATAGCACTTAGCTATCATGTGATGTGTTTTCTGTGTGGTCTGCGCCACGCAAGAGTAGAACTGTGTTTTCTGTGTTGTCCGTGCCGTGGTTATATAACACGAGCACGCTTACAGCTAAAGAGAGTTTTTTCACTTGAGGACCAAAGCTCCAAGAGAACAGCAGAGTGGCCAGAAGAATAATTAGGAGACTTAGTGTGTGTGACGTGATTGTAAATTTGTTAGATCAGCAATAGCGTAATAATTAATTGTAGTTACGATTAGTAAATATTCAATAAACCGATTCACCAGTCCAAACCCCGTCTTAGTGATTAATACACGTGATAATATGTAAGAGTATGATGTTTGATTCTGCTTAAAGAGGAAATGGATCTCGGAAGCAACTTTGAAATAATGCTCGTAGTAATCAGAACAGCCGATTCTTTGCTGTTGTTCTCTGAAGGCATGCTTCGCAGTACATGTACCGGAACTGTTTGAACACAAAGGAGAAGGTGTAAAAAAAAGCACACTACTAACAATTTTTACCTTCTTATTCCTAGGGACAAGTGAGACTGAGTCCCTTTGGTACGCAGGCCTTAAATGACCCATTTCACCAGCTCCAAATAACATGAGAGAAATTGGGAATTTGGTGTAATGATAATTCAGAGAAGAGAAGTGTCATAAGAAAACCTGTCCTAGTGCCAGTAATTCCACATGAACTGACCTGGGATTGAACCTTGATCGCCGCTGCGAGTTTCCAAGATTTATGTAACAATTAAGTGATATCCTACTGAATTCTCAGTGGGTATTTATTTTGTACAGGATAACAGTCGCATAAAATCTTGGCATGCTATTTTATCTGAAGGCTACTGCTGTAGTAAATCTACAGACAATAAACAAACCTAATAATTTAATTCTTTTGTACATTGACAAATACAGGGACTACAACAGCTTGTTAATTCATCTAATTCATTCGGATATTTAAAGGTTTGCGTAGATTATAATGAAGCGCAGAATACTGGGGTAATTTTGATAATGAGTTGGGCATAATTTAGAAGGAAACGGTCGTTATCTGTTTGAAATTTTTGTGCCAGGCTACAGGAATGAGGTACACAATGAAAGGCTTTGTGGGATGTCGTATGAATGAAGAGACAACCACTAGTTGAACTGTCCTATAGGATTTATTGCAGCTGCACAGTACACTCAGACAGATAATAACAATAGTGAACTGTACAATCTAGAACTGTAACTAGAACTGTAGAACGGTAGAACTCTAGCTGTCACTGACACTCAATGTATCTTCTTATATAACTTAGAGTCGGACATATAGAAAACGGTTACGTAATAGGTACTGCTGTTGCCAGACACCGTGTTTACAAGTTTCCTAGCAACCGCTGTTTACTCGCTTTTGCCTAGCAACCGTTGTTTACTTGTCGTTGCTAAGCAATGACGCTTGCGTTGTCACACTTGCTTGAATGTGGGCAGTTCCCACAACTTCAATCAGAATAGTTGGCCACCGTGTCCAAATTCGAATCCCATACCACCGCAACATGATAAGCACTTGAGGGTGACGTTTGATACGTTAATCTGAGAATCTATCTGGAAGTTTCATGAAATGGAAATTTAAACTAAGACAATTTATACCCAGTCTTCGAGATATAATTACTAAGTAGTATAACGGCTAATTTGTAATATAAAGACGCTCTTGTGTTACGAATTCGGCACAGTTTACTCTAATATTAGTTATCAGGATATGAAAACTTGTCGCTAATGACAGAACACCGCATGTCGTATTTGTCTAGTCAATTCTATGTTATAACATATTTTATTATGTTTTGTTTGAATTGGCTTCCGTGTCATCTCGCCCACAAAGCGCAGGCAGTCACATCTTCGCTGCTGGAACACGTGCATGTACTCCCATACAGCAGACACACTGCACCAGAGACTGTCTCGTTACATCTTCATTAGCCGGGAGTCATTTGAATTTGCAATAAATCACAATGGCAAAAATGATTTGCTCAGTTTCAAGAACCGCATGGAGAAGCGTCATCAGACTGGTTAATAACACCACGTGACGTGGTAGTATGTTCTGAGGAACACAAAAAATTTCTATCCCAGACATGGCAAAAGAACGGTTTCTATTATTCATTTATTTATGGCATTTCGTTGAATACATATGGCATGAGCAAGAATGGAATGTAACGTAGACATGGTATAAAAACATCGCTGTTGGCATTTAGATTATTTTCCTAGGAAAATGAATATCCAGCGACTGTAATGAAACCCGTGTGAGTACAGAGTGTTTACCAAAGGTGTACATAATTGTTCAGTTCTTCATAACTTGTACTCTTTTCCAAGTATAATTAGAATGATGAAGTCAAGGAGGATGAGGTGGACAGGGCATGTAGCACGAATGAGGAGAAGAGGAATGCATATAGGATACTGGTGGGAAAGACAGAAGGAAAGAGACCACTGGGAAGACCAAGATGTAGATGGGTGGACAATATTAAAATGTATCTTAGAGAGATAGTATGGGATGGTATGGACTGGATTGATCTGGCTCAGGATAGGAACCAGTGGAGGGCTCTTGTGAATACGGTAACGAACTTTCGGGTTTCCATAAAATGCTGGGAAATTCTTGAGTAGCTGCAGAATTGGCAGTTTCTCAAGAAGGACTCAGCTCCACGAGTGATTAGATAAGGCACAAGGGCATGAAGTCTTTGCTTCTTCTTCTTGAACGAACATTTGGTCACTGTGCCTACGTAGATCGGCGAGACTGTGGAATTGGTTCCCTAAATCATAAAGCTACATATTCGCCCAATGAGAGGATTTGTTCCACGATATCAGGAAACAGGCGTCTAAGATCTACCAAACACAGCCAGCAAAGAATTGGTTATTTAATTGACACAATACATTTTAACGCTTTCAGCATTATATATGAAACAATCTACTTTTGACTAACTCCGCTTCGTTGATCACAAAAATGACAGCATCAAGTTGTAACACGTACTGCCTTGTAATCCTCTATTTTATTGTATACATGCACAGGCAACCTGTAGGATCCGCCTCTTATTACGCAATTTAAAATAATGACGTTATTTATAAGATGAGTACTTTTCATTCATTAATGAAACATCAGATTCTCTTACTGTGTTTGGCAAATATTACGGCAACAGTAAGACAAATAGGTAAAAAAAAATGCTGTTTGGTTCAAAATTCACTTCACAGAACTGTGATGTAATGAAAAATGTATATGTCCAGATTTGGAATAAATATACGAGAATAAATTAACACGTTTATTTTTATTTTATGTTATCCTACCCTTAATAAACAGGATATAGAACTTGGGTAATGCTTCCTACCATTCAGTCCAGAACCTTTTGTCTTCTCGTCTGCTGTCCAAAAACATAAAAATTAGAATATACAAAACTATAATTTGCCTGTGGTTCTGTATGGGTGTGAAATTTTGTCTCTGGCATTAAGGGAGGAACATAGACTGAGGGTGTTTGAGAAGAGGGTGTTGAGAATATTTGGACCGAAGAGGGATGAAGTGACAGGAGGCTGGAGAAAACTGCATAATGAGGAGCTTCATAACTTGTACTCTTCTCAAAGTATAATTAGAATGATCAAGTCAAGGAGGACGATGTGGGCAGGGCATGTAGCACGAATGGGGGAGAAGAAGAATGCATATAGGATATTGTTGAGAAAACCAGAATGAAAGAGGCCACTGGGAAGATCAAGGCATAGGTGGGTGAACAATATTAAAATTGATCTTAGAGATATAGGATGGGATGGTATTGATTGGATTGATCTGGCTTAGGATATGAATCAGTGGATGATCTTGTGAGCACGGTAATGAAACACCGGGTTCCATAAAATGCTGGGGAATTCTTGAGTAGCTGCAGATTTGGTGGCTTCTCAAGAAGTGTCGCTTTACACAAGATCTACACGGCGCCACATCTCAGAAGACGGCATTCTTCATAGTCACCGCAGTGAAAACCTCAAATCTTAAGAAAGGTAGGAGCTTTGTGGTTAGTAGCTACAGACGTGTCTCCTTACTCAACAAGTTTTCCTAAGTTTTGGAATTCATTATCCATGATCATTTATCTTCTTTTTTTTTTAAACATAAGTTTAACCCAACTCAGCACAGCTTCGGTAAACACAGCTCCACTTCGACCAATCCGGTTACCTACGTTAACACTCCTTTACGTTAGGTCAGTGTTCAAGAACAAACTGATTCTGTTTACTTCCATTTCTGTAAAAATTTCGACGTAGTTCCTTAGTATTTGATTCTTTGTAAACTGAGGAATTCTGGACTTTCCCCTAGTTATGTTACTTGGTTTCATAATTACCCGGCTAATAGACACGCCTTGTTCGTATCCTTGGTACCCTTTTTCCTCTTAGATTACCAAGTTTTGTGTTCCACATTAGAACCCCTGCCTGTTAATACTTTTTTAATGATATGTGCGAATCCATTTATAATTCCACCTCTCTCTTGTTTACTAATGATCTTGCGATGTATCATAGTATCAATGATGTTTACGATTGTATGCTTGTGCAGCGTGACATTGGCTGTGTTCAGAAATAATATTTGGATAAGTGCACGAGACTTGATATGAGTAAATCTAAAATTATGTCCTTTAATCGTAAAACTAACAGTAGTAAATACTATGATGCATATGCCCATTGCTAGGCAACCGATCGACAAACACATTTCCTAAGTTACGCTCTGAACAATAGAAGGTCGTCCATTGCAAGGTAATGGACCAATAAACACGCATTCTTGACGACAGAAGACGGTGTTTTCCGTGGGGTCCGTGCCGATGAATTATAAGTGGCACAGTTAGAAGAATTGGAGAAGTACAAAGGAGCAGAACTGAGTAGTTCGCTTCAGTCCAGTTGCAAGTCAGAATAGTTCCCGTGGAGTGACCAGTCGGAAGAAGATGACAGTGTGTCAGATGGTGATTTGTGAATTGTTGTAAGCAGTTGTATAAAGGTTCAATAAATTCGACCATCAAACCCAAAAACCCGTCTTATTAGTCACGCCTCTCCCCGCAACTTTGGTTTGGAAATATCTTTCACCCATAAATGTTAGCAACTCAGGCTGGAGACATGCATAAACGCGTGTATGTCTTCACGTAAAGTGCGCACTGTTTGTGTCTGATCTCAGTGCACTCTGATATATGATAACAAATTTCATCAAAATTGTACAACGTCAAATTTCCTGAAAATTTATTTAGCGGTTCTCGAGAAATTTCATTGCATGTACAGTCGGTCGGATGGACTGAGCGAACTTCGGAGGCGCATACATCTAAAACGTTTTTTTTTTCTTTTTCCTCGGCACTACAACCCCAGTGGGCCTAGGTCTTCCTCCATGAACTTCTCCGTTCACTTTCGTTTTTCCAAATATTACACATTCGGTAGGACTCCTTGGGCGGGTGATCAGCTCGTCGCAAGGCCTCTACCTGTATACAAACACAGAAAAACGCACACACACAAGCTAAACAGCCATTCCTTGAGTGGGATTCGAACCCACGATCCCGGTTTCTAAGCGAGCGAAGACACTACATGCCTTAGACCACTCGGCTACCGTGACCGGCGTCTAAAACGTTTGCTGCCGTACAACTATGAACTCGTAATCATTCTGACATCTCCTGCCTTGCCTCCTGTCCTAACATACGCGCTTGGTAAAGCGTCATTAGTTGAGAAGGCAACGAAAACAATGCGTGAAAAAGATGACGAAACGTGCTACAGAAACTTTTCGAAGTAAATATGTGAGACTTTAATGCGCGTTTGAGGATGGCGTAATGTTGAGGTCATTGGTTAGAATTTAGAATGCGTAGAGGAGAACACATTTAACGGCTCTTGTAAAACGTTTCGTTATTAGTATCAAATGCGTTGCTGAATAACAAGTTCATTTTACACTGAAGTTGTTATGAAACTTTTCATGAAATCCCACTACTTCTGGTAGCCGTTACCGTACTTTCAAACCGTCACAACTTTCCGACTTAGACCTGCGTGCATAGGTCTCTGTTACTCAAATCACTTGACACAAAACCTCCGAAACTGAGGGTTACCTATGAATCACTCTTTAGATATATACACACTACTGTTTTTACGCTGTAGGCTCATAGGGCCGTAAACACAGATTAGCACCGTTAATCACAGCATATGGCCGAACACTGTGGCCGCGCGGTCTAAGGCATGAAATGTCTTCGCTCGGTCGTTGGTTCGAAAGCCACTCAAGGCATGGAGGTTTGCGTTTATTCTGTGTTGTTGTGTACTCGTACGTAGCGGCCATGCGACGGCCTAATCCCTCGTCCAAAGAGTCCTACCGACTTAAGATTAAGAAGCTTAAAACGAAGCATGCCACGGATGGTTTATGCTCCACGTGGGAGGAACAGGAATAAAGATAGAAGAACAATCAGAATAAACGCTGGCTGTATATACAACCATCATTTAACATACGTTTATTTTTTATTTCATTCAATGCGAATAAGCCTATATTCCATATCCAAGGTCATGCATTTTAAGTCAGTTATATTTTATGTTGTGAACTATATTTCATATGACGAGTTATTTTCTAGAACTATGATTGCGTTATGTATTCTTAGTATGAAACACGTTCTAATCGGACCCAGAGGGATAAAATGATTTCCATCGATAAATTTGTATGTAGAGTGCCAACACAGAATTTAGTGCGTACCGGCTGAGTAGCTTTCGGTATACCAGCATGTAGGTTCATTTCATACTTTTCGTACAAAGAACTTGAAATCACTGTGATGGGTTAGCATCCGTCGGCACTGCCTTCATAAAGTATTTCATAAAACTTTGTCCCGTTAAAAAAGTTAATTGAATGGATCAGAGGCGCAGAATAACGAAAATAATCAGAAACTAAAGCTCCTCCACGGCATACAGAAGGAAAACATTTGTGTTTCTTGGAAGTTTTAAGCTTCATGATCCCATAGCATTCAAAAAAGAAGACATATGAAATATCGGAGCTTTTAAGACTCCAAACCGTTTCTCATACACAGTTTCTCAATACTTTTTTGTTTCCTTTATGAAGTATTCTTCTTTGTGTCTTTTTCTTCATGTCTTAAATTTCTTGATTAAATTTTTAAGATACCAGCAAAAATATATTTCAGATATTAATCACCACCCAGCAAGGTGTTAGTCTTGTATGTATAAAGGTTCTCGTTGAGAAAGTTTGTCTAAAACGTAAGTCGAGTCACATGCACAGACATAAAATGGACGAGATTACGATATGTAAGTTTTGCAGTAAAATTTTGAATTCAGGTCATGATTGATATGAAACGTCAAAAGAGCTAGTACTATTGGATAATAGGGATTTTTGTAGTGTGTTCAAGATTTCTGTTTTCACGTTTGAGTTGAGACTGAGGCTACGTTAACTCGATTAAATATTTTTTAAAAATAACAGGTTTAAGACATAAGAACATCAACAGAATGAACAAGAAGGAAACTGTAACTTAAACTTTAGTCTATTTAGATACACGTAAAATGTTCACATCACGCATATGCCAAATCTTCTATTAAGTAAAGTAAAGGTATCCCTGTAACATGCCGTGGAGGCCCATACAATTGTGAGATGTTGAGGTTCCCACATTCTCTAGACAGTCGGCTCATAGATGGCAGCAAGATTGTCAGCCCTACGCGCCGGCCGCCCTTTTGCCCCAAGAATATTCCTGGTACTCATTTCTGTTAGAGGCTGAGTCGACCCCAGGGCCATAGTATGGCTGGAAGTATTAGGTCAGTTGAAAAGAATCCAATGACTTCATCGGGACTTGAATCCGCGACCTTCCAGCTTGAAGCATAGTGCCTCAACCAACTACGCTACCGCATACCCCAAAGATAATGTGACTGACTTGGCTGAACGACCGGAGTTCAGTTACCAGAAAGGGCAGTAATTTTTTGTCTTCGAGCCTGCTTCAAACTTTCCTTTGGGGAGTTTGATCTGATTCAGTCATTAGCTATTAAAATAGGAAAAGGATTCTGTTCAGTTATGTCCCATAGATAGAGTTAATCTCGATCACCGAACGAAGGACACGTTATAATCAAGAAAATGCTATTGTATGCTTTAAGGTAAGACTGCGTGTATAGAGAACAGCACAGTTATTAAAACTAAGCAAGAGAGCCACTATTTTATTTTCGTTAGGCTTATATTCGAGTAATTTTAACATAAAAAATTAACCCTGAAGTTAATATTACACATCTTACAACATCGCTAACCGCAAACTGCATGCCATTAAATCTAGCAAGTGCATTTAATTAATAACTATGCCATTTGACGTCATAGCAAGAATTATTTAAGTGATAACTAATATTAAGTGGTGTAATTACAACATTTAATGCAATTGGCGTTCCGTTCCCTGCAGCAAAACAATCAAAGAGTTCATTACAGTACCGACAGAAGCTCCTAGTCACGACATATTTTTCCGGACTGCCATATTATCTTGGAACTCGGATGCAGATTGCGCAAATGGTAAGAAAAAAAGAATTAGCTCGGCAGCTTTCGCGATGCACACGCTGAACTAGACGGTCATGACTCGGAAGAAGTGACGTCATGATACAACCATTTACGTCTTCTGACAATCTCAGATTACTCTCTTCTGGTTTTTGACGCCGTGTAGACGTTTAACGACGCTTCGGAATTACGTAATACTCTCTCATCAGGGTAGGTGAGTCGATATTTATACGAGATTTGAGGTTCTCATGACAGCGATTATGGTCATTGTTGTCTTCTTGCATGTGACACCGCGCAGTCTCTTCTTTCCTGAACCTGATGCATTACATTCCTTCTAAACGTTTACAGGATACACGGCGTCATATCCCAGAAGAGAGCCGTTCCACGAGAATGCTAGAGATCATGAGTAAAATAAATTATGTTTAGGAGACTCGCAGATACAATTTGTGATCGCAATTTGTGTACATGAGCGACATTTCGTCAAGATAATAAACACCTACATTTTGTCTCTAAAAACTGTTTTAGTTCTTAAGCTGTAAGGTACATAGCCATGTGTAGGATGGAAATTACACTATAAATTATGAAAAAAGTTCGACAAACAGATAAGATTTCTGTCTGAAGCTCAGGTTATTTGATATGTACTTATGTACTTTTGATATGTCGAATCTAGAGACAGATTTCACCATATCTACATGGGCAAATGGTGGACACTGACAGAGTAAGACTTCAAATAACTGCCTTTTTTTACCCTAATTTATCTAAGTTACAAGACAGTACAAGTTTCTGGTCACTTGACCACAGAGGCGGTCCTATGATAGACAGAATATCCGAAATTAGCATGGCCAGAAAAAAAAACTGCATAGCTTCACTCCCAGTGAAGTTACGTGCAAGCTGTTTGGGCTCAATGTGTAAACACTTGCTAAATATTTTATCGTGTCAGCAAATCTCAACCTGTACCCACATGTCCACTGCGGCGGCGCACACGTCCAAACGATATTCTCTGTCCAGGTGTTTCTTAATATCTCCGGAATTAGAGACGTAACTGCTTTGATGGTCTTACGTCGCAGATCAGGCAGGTCAATGACGTTAGTTATATACATGACGACTGTGACGTATCTCCAAAGAGAAACGTTGAGGGGTTTTGGAATGAGACCATCTCGACCGATTCATATTTCTGCGAATTTCTCATTGAGAAAAACAGTGACAGGTGTCAAGAAATGTGGTGCTATCCTATCTTGCTGGAGGACATATCCATCAAGTACCTATGACATAACATATCTCTTTAAAATTTCAAGGTACACAACAACTGATGCTTGTTTTTGGAATAAGAATGGTCAGATTCCTCCTGCACGGGTTAATCTGCACCGCAAGTTCAAACTCGGGATATCGGATACCGGTTCCCTCATACCATGCGGACTCTGCGGTTTCTAAATTCGACAATAATTGCAGTTAACTTTACCTGAGATGCGAAAAGTAGCCTTGTCAATGAAGCACGCCGTACTGACGCCATTTTGCACAAACTGACCGACATCTACTGCGCATGTGCAGCAGTATTACCAGCTGTCAGAAGCACAAATCTTGGTGAAATCCTACACTTTTCAGCGTAAACTTCGTGCATGTATCTTCATTACTAAGTTCCTTCATCGGCAGTAGTATCTATATCTCTGCAGATGTTAAAAGGCACCTGGACAGAGATGGAACATCGGTAGATGCCTGTCGCCCCGCCGCAAGCACAGCACTTGAGATCTACTGATACAATATATTTGGCGAGTTTTCAGTTTTCTCTTGTATTTGTCTAGAATGAGAGTGAAGTATTCAGTTTCCTTATCAAATGTTGTAACACTGCTATTAGAATAAGAGCATTTATAAGAAGTCTTTTGATATAATAATGACTCAGAAAAGATAGGGGTAAGTTAATTACGTAGTACAATATAATAGGAAATAACGGAGACAGTTGTATTCTCCCACAAAGAAGGCACCAAAACCCACTATTGCTTTCAGTAAACTCCCTTCGCATATGGATGCAACAGAGGGTTCCTCTAGGGATTCTGAATTACTGACTATTTAACATTTAGGTTCAGAAGACAGAAATATCTGAATAACTAGCACTACTCGAATTTTTGGCTGTTAAATAAATTAACTTTTGAAACATTAGAAAGTGCAAAAGATAATATTAAAAATAAATATAACGATGTGAATAGAGATGCGTGTGGTGATACATTGCTGGTTGTTTACTAAAGTGCAGCGGTGAAGTGTGTCCCTGACCTGTCTGAGTAAGGTTCGTGTAAGGCTCTGAGAAATAATCTCCTGTCTCCCGTCCTTCCACCTGCCTGCACCTCAGAAGGCAATGCAACAAATTTGTAGCCCCCTTCCACAGGAGAATACTGGTGCCCAAAACAAGTTCCTTCTGGATTCCCAACCTACCACCGCTGCGGGACGAGGTTGAGAACAAAGGAAGGAAAGGTCCGGGTATAACGACCGGCCACAAACATCATAACAGTGAAGGCCACGCTCACTAACTACAAGCATCCCCTTACAAGAAAGGACAGTTGCAATGTGTACACAAACTGCATCAATATACATCAGAATTTCAGTGAAGAAACTGAAAAAATTGTCGGTAAAATTTTACTGGCGCCTCAGACAACACAACCCGATAACAGCAACATTAGCCAATTACGATACCAACAAGCACTACATCAAAACAGGCAACTACACTAACAGGTCACGAGTACAGAGAATCTATGAGTAACATCTTTCCCCAAAGGCGATACCAAACTGGACATGCCACATCTGAGAAAGCATCATCCGGGACGTCCCGATTTTCCGGGACAGTCCCGGATTTTTTCGAAGCCAATTTGTTTGGAATTCGGCCAAGCTGTCAAGGTTTATCCCGGTTCAGAGAATTTTTCTTGACATAAGGGAATTTTTGAAGGTCGGGAAGTTAAGTTGGTCATATTCAGTTTCTTTGGCATTACCATTGTTGCTGATATTATTGCGCACAAAGCTCACCGCCCACGGCAATATCATGTCTTTCTTCGTGTGAATGGTTATGCACCGAAATTTGGTTTTGAAATTATGATGACTGTGTAGATCGGCGGGGTACCGCTTTTACTGTTTTTACGAAACGTAGAAATGGGCTCAAAGGAGCGTAAGTTAATCTCTAATGAAGAGCTACAGAAGGAATCTCCGTTCATCACAAAGAGCGATGTCTCAGACACTCATGTGAGATGCAACACATGTCCGTCGAGATTTTCCATCAGCCAAAGTGGACGTGGTGATTTTAAAACTCACTTAAACAGTGAAGAACATAAAAGTGCAATTTTTGCATCTGTATCCAACTCGTCACTAACAACTTTCTTAGGCCTTAGAAAACTGGCATTCAGGACGAGAAATTAGCCGCAACTGAAGGTGTTTCCACAGTTCGACACATTCATACTTCTAGGTCCATGGACTGTAATCAAAGCTACTCCAGATAACATTTAGAGGCGAAACCTGCACGTGCGCCTTTCAAACCAGAAGTCATTATTTTGAAGGTGTATGAATCTCATGCTTTAAATATGTTGCACTGTGATCTCGAAATGGATACATTTATTTCAGTATTGACTGACGCATCCAGTCATGAAGAGATCAAGAATTTAGCCGTCCTTGTCAGGCATTTTCATTACAAAACTAGAGAGAATATTAAAATATTAGAAATAAAATCATTGCCTGGTGAAACATCTGATATTGTAAGTGGTTATTTGAGTGACTGTCTAGCAGAAATTGGTTTAGTGGAAAAGTTGTTGGACTGTATGTAGATATCACAAATTCTAGTTTCGCCGTGTTGAAAGGAAAGTTTTTGACAAAACTGCAGAAGAACATCGGGCATGATCTAAAGAGGAGTTGTGTGTTCAGGCCACACCTTCCACAACACTGTTCAAGCAGCTACTGATATCCATGATGTGTATTTTATGCTAACCGTCTTACAGTGCACATAATTTCACCTTTCTCTTCACTTTTACACTACAAGTTTCAGCATAAATGTGCCATCTTCGGGTGTGTCTCTATGCACGTCAAACTACTGCACTGATATTTTGTCTCTTGATGTTAAGGTGATCGTCTCCAAAATATGTTTGTACTTCAAATCTACACAGTCTGAGTTGAAACTCTGAAGAAGTTTTGTGACGTTTTGAGAAGATGTTGGGTTATGCTCAAATGAGGCTGCTATTGAAAGGGTTCTTAAATTGTTTTTTGCCTCGAAAATCATATTTTCAATCTCAGGACAAATGTCCATTGTCTATGCTAAATTTCTTTAAAAACCTCTATCTGAAGTATTGCTGTATTATATTCACAGTTAGGCATCATAGTTCCATGAAGAAGTGAAAAAAGGTAGAGGAAAAGAGAATCGCCGTACTTGAAATAATAATATAATTTATTAAATAATAAAATTAATGTGCTGAAAAATACCTTGATGTTCAAATTTGAGGACTGTTTCCTTCCTTCAGCTGTTAGGACAATCCTTGGGAAGTTGGTACTACCTCAAGAAGGGGCACAAAAGTTTCATGCTACTGCATTCTCACTCTATGAAACCGCTAAGAGTTACTTAAAGAAATGGACTGAAAAAAACCTCTCAGGACCTTGAATCCCATAGCTGGGTAACCTTGAACAGAACACCTTCATGGGCAGACAGATCAAAATGGTACTGTCCGTTCAGTTAGCTGAAAATGAAATGTATTATGAGTGTGTCTGTAACCGTGGAAAAACTTTGTGAGTGAACTCCTAACAAAACTTTGCCAGCTCAAAAATGGGTTGAAATGGTCTCTCACTTCAGCAAAAACCATCTTCCTTTCTCAAATGTACTTAAGTTAGCAGAGTTCCTTTTCTGCCTTCCTGGAACCAATGCTGCCACTCATGAATAGCCCCATGGACCAGTGGCAAAACTCAGCTCTGTGTGGACACTCTCAAGGCAATGTTAATGACTAAGGTAAACTATGATGGAACTTGTGTTGAGTTTTTTTAAAATGCTTCTGAGAAAGAAAGAAGTCCTTAAGAAAATTCACGAGACTGAAAATTACAGCAGATTTGCTTCTTATTTTTAAAACAAGGGCGACAACAGTTTTATCTGAGCAGTAGTATCTCCTTTTACTGTATATAACAGGTTTTCATTGTAAAACTATTTCTCATATATCTATATAAATTAAATATTTTCAATTGCCTTTCTTACGCCCTACTCAACATTTATGAAGCGTCTCAAATTTGTGGCTGGGAAATATGGTCACCTTATTATTACCCAAATCTCACTGTTCTCATCACCGTAGTGTTGTAAAAGTGTAATTGGGTAATTTACAGGTTATCCTTCAGAGCACACTCTCAGGGCTTACCATGCTGCATACTTCTTCCAGGTAGAAGTGCAAATTGCGGCCACAAGTCGTTCCGAAACTTGTCAAAACCCGTCAAGACCGCAAGATGTTTCAGCCCACAGCTATGGAAACTCCAAACCCTAGAAGATAGGCCGGTTGGCGGGCTCAAGAGTCCAAGAGAATTATCCGCGACAAGGCAGAAGCAGTCATTTCTGGAGCGACTGTCATTGACATTCCTAGAGAAGTCAGCACCTTCATTGTGTCAGAGAGTCCCACGGTGATCAGTCTGTGGTTTATACGAATTCTTAACATGTAAAGAAGTGGGCGCATTAAAACTTTCCGTAAATTATTGGTAGTATGACACTGAAATACTGTCGGATATTAGTTTCAATCCTATATGGAGATGATGTTCTCTTCATTTAGCCTGGCTTATGGGAACTTTCCGGCGTTTCAGGCAAGTCCGTGGTTCGTGATGTGATCCAAATGCGCATGTGTTCCCGTTCCCTAGCTCTTTCTCTCTTCAACCCCTGCGCGACCGCAGTGCTCAGGGCAGCTCAGGGCTGTCTTACTGCTGTCTTGGATCTGGCTCTAGGAGGTCAAGCTTACAATTCGGTTTAGTTTCTTCCTTTCCAAATTTGTTTCAGCCGACGTTTACCTCACGATCAGGGCAGTCTGGTCCCTATGTGTTCTGCCAAGGTAATGTGTTATCGTTTTCGTATTCAATATTTTCTATTTTCCTATCTTGTGTGGGCAGACCATGTACGGGCTGTCAGGGGGCCTTGGTTGTAATTATTTTATTGTTCCTACAGTTTTCTTTTTTCTTTTTACTCGAGACGAATCAATGGTTTTGTATTCCATTAATTAAATACATTGTTCTCTTATTTTCATGTATTGCTTCGTTTATACCCCCTCCGCTGGGCATTTCCTTTCTTCCGAGCCACGGCTGTATCAGTGTTTAATGCGTACTAGCAAGAAGGAGAAGAGGAGGGAGGTGGTGCAAAGCGAAATCTGTAAATCTTATTTATATATGAGTATACATTTTCTTGTTCTCCTCCGATGCAGAAGAAACCTTCTGCTGGAAGACCTGTTTTCTCTGAATAAAATTCTTATCAGAGTGAACTGTTTCAGTAAACCAGGATGAATGGAAGGTGATTTTGTTTGCAAACTCAGTAGTTCAGGACAATTCAGCCGAGACAGGTCATATGAATGAATATCAGAATTATCGGCTTACGGTGGGCTTGTTGTTAGGGAACCCATCGGCGGGCGGACTGCTGAAGTCGAGCAGTGACAACACTTTGATTGGCACTCTCGGGAAGTTTCTCGGGATAGGGTTTGTAGCGGGGGCGGATGGAAGGGATATTCGTGATATTTCGCAAGCGTCGGGGAGTGCAGAAGGGGAGGGGGTCCCTCTTCAGGACTGCTACCTTGACGTGGTTGGAGGGCTTATGTGCCTCTTCGCTCTTACTACGAATCGAAGCGGGCAGAACAGTCGTTCCCAAAGTGGGCTATACAGCCCCCGGAGGATGGTGAAATTACCTATAGGGGTGCTAATACGCAAGAGGGCGGCAGGAGGCGCTGGAAGTGGGCCCCTCCTAGCGCATTTTTCGCTTATTTGCGTTTGAAGTGACTTTAGACCAGACACGAAACTGGTATCACAACAAACCCATCCATCGCATTAAGAATTTACTAAAAGCGAAGTAGTTTCTGAAGAACGCTTTTTATGGGCTAGGGCAGAGAACATTGTGGATGAGTTTATGGAACCGGGGGGGGGGTAAGTTTCCGCATTTGTTACAACAGGGGTTTTCAGAGTCTCTAATTCTGGGACCTCCTAAAATAATATTTGGGCTTACATAAATCTCCATGTATGACTATCATCGAAAAGGACAATTCTGTATATTGTTGCAGCCCCTCACTAGATTGAACGGTGATGGAAGAAGCCTGAATAATTTTATATCTACCTACTCACAGTCCCCCCAAAGGTGTCTCCACCTTTTCGTGGTGGTGGGACTTGCATGACTATGGGACTTGGAGAGCTATGCCGTCGGTAGTTTAACTACCAGTAAGGTCACCCATGCCGGAAAGGTCAAAGGGTGGAGTCCAGACTAAGAGAGATAACCTGGTCCTCCAGGTTGGGGGTTGGGCATGAGGCTAACAACCTCATTCTGTAAGAATGTTGTTCAGAACCCTAACAACCAGCCTCGGGTCATCATGCGTGGATCCATTCCTATGGCAGCACGCACTGGTTGTGGAGACTGGTTGTAGAGGAGGCCAAGGCTTACCCAGTGCTGTAGCGGTGAGTGGTAGGTAGGTAGGTGGGTACGTACGTACGTACGTACTCACAGTAACTTATAAAATGTTCCTCCGCAGTCCTGAACAAATTCGCGAATTGTTCAGGCCTTGCTATGACATTTTCCTGAACCACCGAATTAAATCTGTATACAGACTTGCCAAAATTATGCGCAAATGTATCTCTCTTTAATTACTTGTTCAGAATTTGGTGACCCCCTAGAGCACTCTGTCAAGACTTACGTCACGTAATGATTAAAATTACCTCCCGAACCCAGGCCGATCATACAGCTTCTTGCTAAGCATTTTCCGGAAGAGTTCGGAAACTATTGCCCAGAGTTTACTGAGGAAACAACCCAAGGTCTTGTCCGTTTGAAGAACAATTACTTGGCAGCGTTACAGCGAGTAAGTTCAGTACTTATCAGACCATTTGACACCCACCTTGTGCACAACATATGCACGGCCTGCAAGTCAGCTGAAGCTGACGAGGCCGGGACACCACCCAACCATACTGAAGTTAACCGTGACTTCCCTCACTCCCTCAAGGCGAACGTCGGTAAGGTACCGTGACAGAGGCCACGGACGAATTTTTCATATATTTTTTTTTCTATTTATCGAGCGTAATCACCCTCTGCCATTCGGCTCCAAATAGCTTCTGTACTTGATATAGCTATGTTAAGCTACGTGTGAGCTAGCCACATAATCTCTCTCTTCTTTCGTACTCCCATAGAAAGGAAAAGTGCCTCATTACCTATTTTAATATTAAGTTTCCGCGGATTTCGGAAAGGAAGACCACACATTTTTCGGTGCTCAGTCCCTGTCTATGGCTCTTATAGTCGCACAATAACTCGGTAGCTATGTAAATGCTTTCTATACCTGAAAACAGTTTTAATGTCGTTTAGTGAGCCATTCGCGTTTTCATCTAATGTGGCTTGCATTGAGACAAGCATATGACAGTTGATACGGCAGAACATGACTTTTGTCATGATTGAGATGCACAGGATAAGTAACGTGGATGGTAATAGAATATAACATTGACTGCTCTGGATATAGCAAGTTGTATTTCATTATTTTACGACAGGAGAGTAAAGTGTAGGAGTTACTTATACGACTGTATATCAAAACAGCAGACAGGTACAAATTAAGTAATTAAGTAGCGTATAAGACATTATTTTTTGTAATTATTGTTTGATGTCAGTGGTTTTGCCACAGGCAGGTTACATTAAATGGAGTGTTGGAAAGATTGCAATGATGCATACACAGAGTGACCATGATCAAGGTCGTTATTTTAAAGTTTTTTTGCTAAATATTCGGTGGGAAAAAAATAACGATACTTTATACCGATCTTCAACCGAAAAAGAAAATCTCCGTGGTTTCAGCCCGCAAGGGAACAATACCGACCGAGCGACCGCCGTTTGTCGGCGAAGTTAGTGCCAAATTTTGCGGATAGAGAGTGTCGCGTGGTCAGCGCAACGAATCCCCACGGCCGTTAATTTCGGCTTTCTAGACCGGAGTCACTATTTCCTTGAAATAGCTCCTCAATTATCCTCACGAGGCTGGGTGGACCCCGTTTCAAACCCACTACTTCTCAGAAAATCTGGTAGCGCCGGGAATCGAATCCGGACCTCTGGATCTGTAGCTCTGAACTTTGACCACTAGACCACAGAGGCGGTCTCTTCAACTGACAGTGTTCATAAAAGGTAAAGCTGTCCCTGTGCTTAATTAGTTAAGTACTATGCCACGAAGAGTGAATGTATAGATCTCTCTTTCTTGGGACTATCTGCCCTTTTGCCTTTGGCAAGTTAAACTAACGCGTAAATGGAGATATTGTGGCTCCTTGTGACTTGCGGATTTCTGTGATGTATGGGTCAACACTAGGGGGCACGCGGTAGCCGGAAGGTGGCGGGTTCAAGTCCCGATGAGGTCATTGGATTCTTTTCAGTTGACCTAATCATTCCAGCCGCACTAGACCCTGGGGTTTACTCAGCCTCTAACAGAAATGAGTACCAGGAATTAATTAAATAATTTTCCTGGGGAGTAAAGCGCGGCCGGCGCGTAAGGGTGACAACCTAACCGCCATCTTTGAGCCGATTGTCTAGATAATGTGGGACCCTCAACCTCTCACAACCCTATGGGCCTTCACGGCCTGGTACAGGAATAGCTTTACTTTACTTTATGGGTCAACACTAGGGTTGTCCGATGAATTTCTGAGTAATGTGAAGTATGAGTTATAGAATATCTTCTACTTCACATGAATGTCAAATGCAACTTATCAGGCTTTTGGGCTATAGGCCTATAGAATATTTTCTATCCTACATGAGGGTAAAATCTAATATCGATTTTCTGAGAAACGGCCCATCGCGCAAAAAAGTAGTACGGGACATAAAATATTGTGACAAGTGGGTCCGTTGCTAGGGAACGACTCAGTAAATAAGTCCGCAACAAATACCCAACCAAATTAGAGTACATCTCTTTCTAGGCTACGCCCGCAATACGTGTAAGCAACAATCAGGGACATCCATGGATGTGTTTTCTGTGCTGTGGTCCGACCAGAGTCTGTATAACGAGAAGCCATCAATAACTGACAGTTCAGTTCATTTGTCAGTTGAAAGTGAGCCTGTGAAGAGAACATTTAGCATGTGAAAAGAAGGCTTTATGTGTGCTGTGGTTACAGTGAGACTGTTGTAAATCAGTTGCCAGGATACGACCAGTGAAGACTGAGAAGACTTAGCATGTCCTGGTGATCTGTGAAGTGGGTAGATTAGTGACAATGCTACAATTTATTGTGATTACGAGTGATTGTAAAGAAGGTATTAATAAATCCAATTACCAATCCAAAACCCGTCGCCTATAAACAAGTGACAATATGTACCTCATATGTCACCTGTTTTTGAAATATTTTCGGTACATTTAACGAAAAAGAATGGATATCAAATTTATGCCTATATGCTGCATAGTCGCTACACTTCATCACCTTCGTCAATGAAGCATAAAACATCGGCGGATGAGTGATGAAAAATTATAAAGGAAATATTATAAAGTGCCGCTGACTGCAAGCAGATGCACTTGACGCTGTGTAACAGTTCAAGCAGTGTCGTGAAAAATCCAAGTATCAATCAAACTAGATTACACGTTTCCGGTATTATTCGAGTTTAATTAGGAGGAGCGGTTCCGTAAGAAGAGAGACGAAACAAAGGGATTCTGTGACGTTCTATCTGATATGGACGCGAAAACGTGTCAAATTATAGACATTAAACAGAGAAAATTATGGAAAGGGAGAAACTGAATATTGATTCGAGTCAATGAATGAAAGGCAGGGATCCGTTCCAGCTGTGAAGAGTGCCCAGACATCATAATACCTTCCTGGGCGTGAGTCCAAATGGCAGATTGAAGGCCAAAAGCAATACAATGGTCCCTTTTTTATGAACGCCCTGCATTCTATTTGAGTACGGTCTGCATGAACAAGATACAAAGATGTTGCATCGGAACAAATCGAAGACTTATCAAAACATTCCGGATCGGCAGACTTCACACTTCGCTGGTCTCACGACTCCAGACAGGATCTGCGTAATCAGTAGGGGAGAGGAAAGATGACAAGAGTTTTTGTGATTGTTACAAGAATACTTCTGCCAATTGTACCAGGAAAGCTTCACCTGCACACTTCGGGGAAGCTAATTTCATGTGGTCTGGGCAGTCAGCCCTCAGGTGCACGTCTGTGCAGTGTGGAGTGGGTGCGTTCTTCTGTCCGTCTGTCTGGAGAAGTCCCGAAGCTCCATTCACACATGCAGGTCGAGGTTCTCTTTTAGCACAGGCCTGACTCTTATCTCCATATCAGGCATACAGGTTCACAGTTAAAGCGTCGGTATGATGGTCTTACACAATGTTTGAAACCAATATTTCCTGTAATAAAGTCACTAACAAACGCGTTTCAACTTGTCAGCCGTCCTGAGTACTACTTACGTGTAGTCTGCAGAACAATGTTTTTGAAACAAGATATTTTTAATAAACCCGGATGATGGACACAATCTACTACAAGCCACTGTTGAGCAGTAGATAGTTCAGTTTGGGGTTGAGTCCTCGCACCGGCCGGCTTTTACTTCGAATGAAGGGTCTATGGTATCTCTGGATAAGAATATGGATGAATTCCAAAACTGTATTGGACGTGACGGTGAAGGAAATTATTCAATGATAAACCTAATGATCAACAACCCTGGCCGCAACATAGCTCAAGCGGTTAGTCGCTGGCTTCCCACCGCAGCGGCCCGGGTTCGATCCCGGGTCTGGTCAAGTGTGATTTGTGGTGGACAAAGTGGTGCTGGGACAGGTTTTCTCCGAGTACTTCGGTTTCCCCTGCCAATCTTCAATCCACCAATTGCTCCACAATCACCCTCACCTATCATCTGGGGCTGGTACAATAGGCCAGAAGTGGCCGCAGTAAAGGGACTTAGTCGCACCCCACTAACATTAAAATATTAATGATCAACGCATGGGTACGTCAATATTTCGTAACTGGTCAGTTCCTTGTTTAATTGGTTAAATAATTGTCCTCTGATATGCAATCAGATCAATCATCACCTTGTTCACAAATCCAATACTGACTCGCTTCCTGAACTATTTCAAATGTAGAAAAAATATATAATTTTCACACCCATGAGATAAGAGTTTCTCAGGCTGTTTGTGAAGGAAACGGCCTCTGGATACGGTGAGTGGCTGTGAAAATGTTGAATAAGCAGTCATGGATAGCCGGCAACGGCAGTAAGCTGGAGGCTCGGTCAACACTCCTTCACCGTAAAAACCACTTCGAAGTCGTTTCGGAATTTGGGAGAATCCTTGGTATGACCGAAGCTATGGAAAAGAGAAGATGTGGCACGAAGCGAGCACTCCGAGGCCACTGACAGGGATGGCGAGAGATCCAGGCAAATGCAGGTTCAATTAAATGGTGTAAAGTGACTTCGATGAGAGAAGAAGTAACTTTATACCAATAGATAACAAGTATTGTTCTGTTGTAAAATTGCTAACAGCCGGCAAAATGTTTCATCGGTTTGGAAATATAAACGGAACTGACAGCTCTTCATATTAAAACACAACTTGTTATGAAATGTTTGAGTCACCTCGAATTTTGCGAATGGGGTGCATACTGTAAACATGTGAATTTCATTGAACTAGTTTCAGATAGGTTAAAATGGTAAGCTTTGTGAAGGCGATGATGAACATTGGGGTTATATAAAAACAGATAATTCCTTGACCAAGCGAGTAACTGTCAACCGCTATGGGAGCCCTGCGCCATCGTCACGAAACAATGGGTGCTCAGCAACCAACCAACTTTCTCCAGCGGTCGGTTAAATTGCTGCTGATCTTCGCCAGCACAGTCGTTCTTCTAAGTTGTCCCGCTTATAATATATAGGCACGGATCCAACGGAAAACACCGTTCCTCTGATTCTGTGCAGTTGTTACGTTCGTGTCTGCTGGGGTGTTCACGTGATCGCTACTCAGCCATTGCCTAGCAGCGGTTCTACATGTCACAGTATGTATTCAACTGAGAGCAGAATTTTTCGTATTTCGATCAGGATTAACTGTAACAGGATTAGCAAATGTTTAATGTATTTACTATCAGTTTTAGCGGGAACTCATGAAAATATTAAACAAAGGAAGGAAAAGAAGAAAATACGATATTTTCCGAAGCTCATTTTATAATTCGTAAAAATCAAGCTGGCAATCGAAGCATTATGTACAGGACTTGAGGTCCTCACAGCCTTTGTTATGGAGGGAACTGTCTTCTGGGATATGTCGTAGTGCAGTCCGTTGATAATCAACCAACGTTTCGGAGGAACATATCGCCTCAGTCTTCAGGGTAGAAAGAATTATCCGAGCAAGAAACCAGCGTGAAAGCAGGTGTCAAAGAAGGCTTGCAATTCTGCAAGGCTATATGTTCCTCCGAAACGTCGATTGACTTTCAACGGACTACACGGTGTTATATCCCATAAGATAAGAAGTATTGTGTACATTAGCTGCTGTGAATCTGAAACTATGGAGACTGTTTTATTAAAAGTTCAGAGACAACATGCTAGAGGAGCTGTCCTACGTTTCTTGTACTGCCGACATGTGTTCTGATCGATTTCAGTTTGTTATTCTTCCTTTGTGATCGTTTCGCACAGACAAACTTAAGTTTGACAATTTTCTTTTTCTAACTTAGTCCAAGAGGAGGGCCGAAACATTCCATGCAAGATCCCATTTACTTAAAGTGGATAGCGCAGTGTTACGAGTATGCGCTGCAGAATTACACAACTACGACTAAGCTCTTTGATTCTGATGCTGAACCTAAACCTTTTCAAAGTGCGCATGCTCGAGAGGAAAGAAGTTAGTTTTACAGTCTCCAGGACACTGTTTTCATGGCATTACATCTGCTGAAAGACGTTACATTTGTATTCAGTTGAGGGCTTCCTTGCTTTGGTACTGTTTATGAATCACATCTGGTTTTTTGCTTAGGGGAGATGGTTAGGAATTAACTAACAAGAATAACCTCCCGGTAGAACTTATGGCATCTATTATTCTTAAAAATTTTCATTTTCAATGTGGACGCTATAAAATAACACAAACTATTGTTTAAATTTAACACACTACATCTGTGCAAGAGTTTTAATAAAGCAGATTGCAACTAAGTCAAATTTGTTAGATGATATTTCATCGTCGCCAGTTTCTGTCAAAGTTGAAAAAAGAATCCTCCATACAGAAACTGTACGTTTATTTATACAATCCGTAAAAAAATTCAGTGGTTCCTTGGTTATCGCCATAAACCGGTAGCTAAATATAGATTTTGTGTGCTGTGATGAGATCTTTAAAAAAAAATCTAGCAAATTTGACATATGTTTGAGCTGTACTACCATAAAACTGAAGCCCCTTATACCGTGCCACTCCTGCACTGCGGGTTAGCCCTCTGCAGGCGGCGACCAACTTCTTCTGGAAATAACCAGTTCCCCTGGTTCCCTTTCTTCGGCTTTCAGAGGCGTTCTGCGGCTAGACTCCGGTACTCGCACAGCTCCTTCAGTGCTCTGACAGGTTTCACTACGGCCTCTCCCTTAGGAACCTTCTCATGCTTCACTCGGACTTTTAACTCCGAGGTTCGCACCTCACTCTTCAGACACGCCTCCGCCATTTCTAAACAGGCCATCCTCATGACCTCTCTTTTCATTGCCTGCTTTCATTATTGCCATCATCTTCTCGTGGTGAGAGCCCATCTTGGGTTCCATCTTTGTCAGCCTTTATTTTGTCAAGAGTCTTGGTCGGCACTTACTACCTTGAGGTTCATGTCCGCCTTGGCTTCCATCTGGGAGGTTAGAGAACCTATCTGGATTATCATTATTTCTTGCATGGTTTTCAGGAGTTCCGTCATTTATTCCGTTTTTGTAGTGTGGCGATATAACGATCTAGATCCAATTCAGTGGCAAATCCGACCATTTCTGACACCAGATGTCACGATTTATGTGTGACTGTAGACGGGGTATGGATTGGTGAATGGGCTTATTGACCACTTATACACACCACTCAGAACTACAAGTAATTACGGCGCTATCTCTATTCCTCATACTTTACAACGCACTGCAGCATCATCTAGTCTTGTTTCCTGCATGCTGTGTCTGCATCAGCCGTTCCCTGGCAACTGCTTTAACAGTGGATATTCTTCAGCTTCACTCGCTCAAGTTCTAACTTTACAGCTTTCCGGGCCAACTCCTCAACTAACAACTGACAACTCTCAACCGTCTGGGTTCCCAGTTGTCTTCCTTATAACCAATTAGCATGGAAAGAGCAGAGAACACCGTTTCCAGCAATAACTCTATTGTTGTGTTCGTATTCGTTGCCGCAGAAACGTGTTCACCGATCCGTTTCCTAGAAACAGGTTGCATAACACCGTTGTTTATTTCGCAGCAACGCCTGTACGTGCTACGTTATAAAATAAGAAAAGCAAGCCAAAACATTTTTTTATGCTGATTGAGACATTCAGAATGTGATTGAGTCAATAAACAAGGCCTTTACTTACAAATTCAATTCAGTTACAGACTACGCACTTGCAAATTAAGACTATTATACTATAGAGACATTTTTCAACTATCGTGTAAAAGCAGTGCACATAACACTGCGTTAAGAAACCTTATTACACAAGGATGTATATCAAAGAAAAATGGCAGCTGGAACTGATGATGGGTGTTAGTGACCAATTCTTTAAAAAAGAATTATCTGTGATTCCATTAAATGATCGAAAGAGAGAACATATTTTGTCATTAACAACGTACCTGGCAGCAGTCAGATTAAGCGTTAGAGAAAGTAACATAATATTCGCTATTTAAAATATTATAAAACTGGAATATTTCTTTAGGTTTCAGTAACAAAACAAATAAGAACATTCATGGCGAGCAAGAATCAAGTAACAGGGCAAGTCAGTGGGTTTAATCACTTAGGGTACGAGTTAAAATATTTAAAAATCAAGGACGAAGAAATAAAATTAATGAAGAAATTTGTAAACTGAAACTGTTAAGGACAATCGAATAAAATTATACGAGAACATGGTAAGATTTGTTATTTTTATATAGATAAGAAGTGTTTAAACACTCATAAAACAACAGAAGACTGAACTGCGTTGTCTGAGATTAACAGAGAGATCTACACTCCGAGACAGACTGACTAAGCTGCACAGATGAGTTTTCTGAGAGCAGCAGCGGATCAGAAGAAGCGTAAAAAATTGACACTAGCGAAATAAAATGTGGGGACATGATGAAAGAAGGGAAGAAAGGAAGAAAAGAAAAGAAATAAAGAGTTCTCAATTATTGTCCATGAGGGAAAGCAATGTTGGAAGAACTATAGAAGGGTGGATTCTCAACTGAAGATTTCAGTCGTGTCGAGCAGGTCATTTGGTCTTATCCTTAAATAACTTCAAGATGAAATTCAGTCGTCAAATTCATATTACGTATAGAGTTTGGTGAGCATACCATAAGTTAGTTCACTGGTACGCATGCATGAAACATGAAGAAAACTATATTCTGAGAAGTAATGCCGTGTAGTCTGAGAAAAGCTTACCGACGTTTCGGTAGAAGATGCTGCCTGCATTATCAGGGTCGAAGAATAAGACAAGCAGCAAGAAGAGTGAGTGTACAGTCAGTAAGCAAGACAAGTCACGAGGAACATGTTTTAAATAAGCCGACATTACTACACTGTTATTAAAAACTGTAAATTTACCAGAATTAAAAGGCGGTGTTTAAAAATTTCCAAAACATTTCTAGAATAACTGGGTTCGCTCAGTGGGGGGTGCTGTCCAACTGGGTCCACTCGGGAGGGACTTTAAGCCGTGGGTCCCGTGTCGTAGCTTTACGGCACGTAAAAGAACCTCATATCTCCAAAGGAGGTCACTGAGCAAAATTGCGGACGTTTCCCGCCCAACAGCAGTCTCTAATACCTCTGGTAGATGGGGGAAGCATTATAGATACCTCTCAGCCAGTAGAGCCGGTCTCGCTGGCTGGGCGGGACTGATGGTAAGCACCAGTACCGGTAGGATATAGAGACTGGTAGAAATCATAGAGGGAAGCACAATGGACCAATAAAGGTCTAAGTGCATGGGGAAACCCACCCTCTCCAATAACTAACTAACTAACTAACCGCTTGAGCTATGGCGCGGCCTCACGTTCATGTATTAGTCGGGTACTAAAATGAAATACTCTTTGACATGGAGGCTTGATGGTAATTTCAACAAAAACATATTTCATTTGACAAGCAGCAATGGCATTGAGGCGGCATGTTAGAACATTTGAGTGCATGTTAACATTTTAATACAGATTGGAGTATATTAATGATACTCACGTACCATCGTATCACCCCACTAAAATGGGATCAAAGTTAAACGTACTCTTTTGAGGGACAGCGAGAACAATTCTGTAGGTTTGCGACCAATGAACTAGTACTGACAAAAGTGTAATACACTGAATTTAATTAGGCAGATAATATGGTCGATTAATGTGATTGCAGGACTCACATATAAATCCTGTTTCACATTTTAAATATTTGGTAGAGGGTACAATTACAAGGAGTTCCTAGCAGAACCTGCAAAGTCTACTTTTCTGTTGCATATATGCGTATTTCTACACCCACATATCTATTGCTGTTTTATTATTATTATTATAGTTACTTTATTTTTAATAACTTTACTTAAATACAGGTCAGGCCGCGCCATAGCTCAAGCGGTTAGTTGCAGGCTTCCCACCGCGGAGGTCCGGGTTCGATCCCGGGTCTGGTCAAGTGGGATTTGTGGTGGAAAAAGTGGCGCTGGGGCGGATTTTCTCCGAGTACTTCGGTTTCCTCTGCCAATCTTCATTCCACCAAATTCTCCATCATCATAATCACCGGGGGCAGGTACAATAGGCCAATCAGTGGCCGCCGTGCCGAGTGGACCCAGTTGGACTCCATCACCTACTATGCGAAAATAAATACAGGTCCTATGTTAAATTTATTTGACATAACTCCAAATTTTCGTGCTGCAGCCATATTTGTAACTGTTGACATATACAATATTTCATGCATAATGTTTATGTTCTATCTCCTTACATAATTTTATATGCATCAAACAGGTCATTAGTTTCCCCCATGAAATGCAGCCCCTCACTTTGTTTAACATCCCACGAAAAAAGAATTCTTTGATAGAAGTCACGTATTTTTCGACGGCGTATCACCTTACGTCATTTCTGGATTCCAAATTAACTGTAGCTCCCATCCCACAAGTTCGCAAGCCCGTGTAGCCTTAAGTGGCATAACATTCATACAGAAGCTCAGAACTCGGGACACTGGGTTCAAATGATGACAGGGGAAATACACAGAGAGCAAGGTTCTATCTTTAGGAGAGGAACTGGGCTCGAACGCATTAACTAACCTTAGAAGGTCAGGACGCGACGTTAGCACAGTGTGTTTTTCTGAAAAATTCTTCGGCATTATTCGTACGGCAGTCTACGATACGATGGATATCTCTCTCTAGCTAAATGAAACAGTACTTGGGTACAAAATTTCAGTCAAGGTATGTTCATACCAGAGACCAGTGGCGCTCTCTGGAGAATAAAGCAACAAAACTTTTATGTCCCATAAAGGGCGGAAGATTTCTCGAATCGGTGAACGAATCTTACAGTTTTAAGTACTCTGCACTATGAGGTCGGATTATTATACGAACGCATGAATATAAAATGGATTTAACTTCGTTCTCTAAGGCGGTGTTTCTCAAACTGTGGGACGTGTTCCAATGGTGGGGCGGGCTGGACGTGAGATCTCAAAAATAACAAATTCTGTTCATGATTAACATAATAGTAAAACGTATAAAAAAGTAAAAAGTAAAGCTATCTCTGTAACAGGCCGTGAAGGCCCATAGGGTCGTGAGACGTTGAGGGTCCCACATTATCTAGACAATCGGCTCAAAGATGGCGGTAAGGTTGTCAGCCTTACGCGCCGGCCGCGCTTTACTCCTCTGGAAAATTATTTAATTAATTCCTGGTACTCATTTCTGTTAGAGGCTGAGTCGACCCCAGGGCCATAGTGCGGCCGGAAGGATTAGATCAATTGAAAAAATCCAATGACCTCATCGGGACTTGAACTCGCGACCTTCCGGCTTGTAGCATAGTGCCTCAACCACTATGCTACCGCGTGCCCCTGTAAATGTATTTGGTCGCTCTAGTGCGAAAAGGAGGTCGTACGGCAAAAAAAAATCGTACGACATTTTTCCGTACGACCGATGTCGCTGTGTGTGTTCCTAGCCTTATCTGTTTCCCACACCTCAGTTAACACTAGCCGTCCCCTCTCCTTCCTGCCCTCCCTCCCGAGATCAAGTTGGTTTGATCCGGCGAAGTTTCATGTAGGAACGCGAATGTGGTACAGTTCATGACTACAATAAAGTTCGTAGGTTATTACAGCTGTAGCTCAAATTCTAAAGAGGCCCACACACGTACGAGTCTGGCTCGTGAGTCCGACTCGGCTCGGGTTCCAATGAGCCAAACTCGTCCGTGTGTGGGTCGCAAAGTTGGGAGTCAGCTCATGCGTTTGTGGTGAAATTAATCCGAGCCCGGCTCCCGAGTAAAGCTCGCCGAGCCAGATTCGTACGTGTATGGGCCCCTTAACTGATATAATATACTTGAAGTGAATTTGTGGGTATAAGCAGTGTAAAAATGGCGTATACGCCGATCGGAGTCGTTTAGAAAGGTACAGTGAGAATAATGTTCAAATTATGTATCCGTTTCCCTTCCTTCATCTGTAACCTGCGACCTCGCTAAAAATAACTGAAACTGGTTGCAGTGCGAAAGTAAAAAGGCTTGGCTCCAATTCGGTTGAGAGAAACCGGAAAAGCATAAGATAAGATATTCAAGTGAATTCTAGTCATTGGCGTACTCACTCAGTCACTCACTCATGGAGTTGACCACTTCTTGAGAAGCCGCCAATTGTGCAGTTACTCAAGAACTTCCCTGCATTTTATGGAACTCGAAGGTTCATTACTGTGTTCACAAGGACCCTCCACTGGTCCCTATCCTGAGCCAGATCAATCCATTCCATACCATCTCATTCTGTCTCTCTAAGAACCATTTTAATATTGTCCACCCACCTACGCCTTGGCCTTTCCAGTGGTAGTCACTGGCGTACACTAACATAAAGTATTGCTCAGACACTCTGCCGCCATAGGAAGATGCATGTTGTATTGATTGACTCTCCTGCTTCTCTTGCGAAAACCTTAAACGCGAATATAGGTCAAATCTGGAGTTACTTCTGGAAGTAAGCACCACGCCGTTCCGGTGTATACTGAAGTTGGGACACAGTTGAAGAGGATAGTCAGGTCAAAACTCCGGCCCTTCTGATCCGGAGAAAGCAAAGTTGTAACGGATGGCTCCAGAGCCACTGTATAACCCGAGGGTACAGCCCCAATGCCCATGGAAAGAAAATACGCAAAAAAAAGAAAAAGAAAAACTGCATCTCAGCCGCCTCGGCGCCACCTCTTTTGCTATTATATTTATCGATGCTGTGTCAGTTTAAAGTGTTATATAGGTTGCACATATGAGAACTGGCAAGATGAATAAGGAAAATAGTGGATATGAAAGGATGAACAACGAGGCAAACGTAACTCCATTGGGGCATGGACTCGGCATTTGTGTAGATGAAGGAAAGCCACGAAATACGCATCAGGATGTGTGTGTGTGTGTGTGTGTGTGTGTGTAAGGGCTGGGCCATAAAATACGGCCCTCGCACTGCGACCTTCAATGATCTACTGTGTTTCCCCTTTGGATTAACCCTTTATTAATTATACGCTTCGAATGAAATGTAATACTTTATTTATGGGGGCGTCATAAAAGTCACTTGGTTCCATGAAGAACTGACCTAGGTGACGAAATCTTAGGTAAGCTATGGCCTCACAGTCACACAGGATGTGTGTGTGGCTGATTCGTCTTCTTGTAGGCACCTTTCACAGGTTCAGTCAGGATTATCTCTGTTGAGATTTGAACTGGAGACCATAAGAATACGGATCGTCACTTCTGGCAGGTTACTGGCACGTACATTTGGAACTTACGTAATATTATTCTCCCACCTCGAGTCGCTCCATTGTGATAGCACCTTCAGATAAAAATGCATCTGGCCTTGTAAAGTTTGGTCGGTAAACAGACAGACGGACCGTCTGGAATCTTCTAATACCGCAGACACAACAATGAATGTGCACCAATGTTTTGGAGTCCTTGTACACCCACTGCAGATAATGTCTGTACATCTTGCATAACCTTACCACCATACTTTACCTTGGATTTATTATCTGCCGCGGCAAGCAGCAGATTAATCAATATCACAACAACTTTTTTTGTGTCCACCTTCAACTTCAAAACTTGAGACTGGCAAAAGGAACAAAATAATGATGCAGCGAGGCAAGCGGGCGGGCAAAGCAACTGAACACCCAGACAGCGAGCTGGAACATGGAGACGCGGTGCATATAGGAATGCAACGCTACGCGAATAACAGGAGACTTGCAGTGTGGTTATACATACAGCAAAAGATAATAAGACAATGTCTGCTGCTTCAATATTGAAGTTTTCCAACAGAAGACAGTGATTTATTACTCTTGGGAATTGGGTCGTTGCTTCGTTTACTGTACCTGCTATCTATGCAAACTGCAGAACGCTAGAAACGGATGGATGGAATTGCATACCATCAATCAGGGGTCGTTATGCATGCAAACTGCACCTCCCGGGATACTAATCAGGTACAGAACAAGAGGCAGAAAGTAAACACAACAATGCGAAACTTAATTTCCGAGGGGCTATGTCGTAACATAAACTTTACAAGACGTGTTTAACTTCTTTACGTTTCACTGTTGAAAGCATGAGATATTCACATTCCCGCCATAGAGTTCAATCTTAATATTTGAACGAATACTCCGTTACTGATTCAATAGTTGCAAAAAACGAATGTCTGGATCGCACGCTATGTGTACATACTCGTACATATTCCATGCCAATCAGCAACACAATTCATAATTCGGTGCCCTAAGTTTGGTCTGTGCGCACTCCAAGTACAGTCTGCACCACTCATTGAGCCTGATGTTTTTGCTACAGATACAAGTCTAATGCTGACGGCATTAATCAGCAACCATACTAAAAACTGGTTCAAATAAAAGTTATAGGTCTTATTTGAATCTCCGAGTTTTTATAATGAATTATTTTTAAGAACTACGAACTTAGGCCCTACGGATGGCAGTGGTCGAGTCATTCCTGAGCTATTTAATAGTGTTATCTAAACTGAAAATGTTATTCTCGTATGAACTGGGAAGATGACCAGGATAGGTCAGAAATAACGTGCAAGGAAATGGTCCTTATCTATATGAAGGTAATATTTCGGAATTCACCTGACGAGACTAAGGAAAACCATGAAACAGGTCAAGGTACCCAGTAAACCCAAATATAATCGAATTACGCGCGCTTCGAACGCTAGCCTAGAGCGTTATCGCTATCAATATGAATTTAATGAGAGGTAAAAAGAATATCTGGAACAATATATGATGTGAACAAACTGATCCATTTTTTGGGATAACACAGACCGTATATTTTTCTGAATTCAAGGAAGGAATTATTGGGTTTAAACGAACGCTATGTGTAAGTATTTTGAAATGTTAATGTATTGCATATAATGAGCTTAGGGGCCAAAATAGAAAGTAGCAGCACAGCGACAGCCTGAAATACGGATTTCAAGACAACTAATACAGCAGTGTAGGTATAATGGAGAAAAACATATTTACGAATACTGAATGAAACCAGAATATTATAATAATTTTAAAATAAAAATGAATAAGACTAACGAAGCAAGTGACGGATAACAAGGCATACAAATTAAATTCAGTGGTGGATAGCAGGAGGGGTTCGTAAGAAGTCATCTGCTTTCCGAACATAAGGAAAGCAGACCACCAGTACGAACAAATCCACATGGAAACGAACCGAAAGGAGAATGTGTTTGACCCGACTGCGACAGCGTGTGAAACCGAAAACGCTGTCTTCAATTTCGCTTCCTTCCTTGATCAGTAGAATTGACACCTGCCCTCAGAAATACAAAATTCGCCTGATTAACTGGACGCTCAAGAACCTCGCAAAGAATTCTGATACGATTCATGCAGAAGGAATGGCTCGGTCACTTCAGGAAAACAATTTTTGGGGCGAGAGAAGTGTGAAGCGCGCAGCATGCTTGGGCTCATACTCCAAGGGGGTAGGATTATTTAGTTTATCCGGTTCCCGAAACGCTCTTGTTTGAAAGACTGGTGATAATGGAAAATGTCCAAAATATCAGCGAAAATATATTCTATTTAAAGATGTAGCTATATGTTATAACTGAAAGTGATTTATTTTATGTGCTTTAAAGTAATCACGGCCCTGAAATCTGAACATGCAGACTCCGGTTGAGGAGCCCTGACCTATCCGAACGCGCCAGCTAGAGGCAGAGTAAAATCCTAGTCATGGTGCCGGCGGGGAGAACAGAACCTGACCTTCCTGAAGGTGCGCGCTTGGCTAATGCAATCAGTGTTGGCTATCTCTGCAGCAACAAGCTGTGCTTGCAAGTTCGTACACTGTTCCTGCAAGAGAAATGAGATAGTAGTTATGAGTGGGAGAATGCTGTAGACAGCTTACGTGGAAGGGAATCTATCATTCCATACGTCAACATTTTGCTTCGAGGCCCAGGAAAACGATGCGCGTTAGTACACATCATTATTATAAATAGATGCTGTAGGAACCAGATGGAAGCAATGGAGAATTTTATAAAGAGCTTGTATGTGAAAGTTAGATATTTATTTTTGCCTTTAGGTGCCTTTCTGATCCAGTTTTAAAGCATAATACGAAAGTAAATTCCTCTTAAGGCGCGTCCACATTACTCGTGCTCATGTGACTCGCTATGCTCGCGAGTAATGTGGACGATATGACAATTCACGAGACAAGCAAATTTAAAATTTTTAATTTAAAAACTATAGCCAACACAACGAGTAAATATACGGATCCTCACGCGCCGAAGCCTGGCGAGCAACTGAAGTAGTGTGGACGAAGATTTACGGGCACAAGTAAAAGCCAGAAGAGTCTCCCGACGAGCATAAGCCTGGCGAGCACGAGCACGAGCAATGTGGACGCGCCTTAATAGGCCTACACATTGGAAAGGAAATGTTTCAACGCGGGAAACATTATACTGCATTTCCTCGTTTGAGAAGAAAAATGTGTTCGTATTGCCGTATATTTGTGCACTTCTTTGGTTCCTGAACGATTGAACTGACTTCATCAGATTCTGTGCTTTCATTTTAACTGTCTTCTTGGGAAGTGACATAACACACACCTTATACAAGGTGTTATAAACCAAACTGAAATACATGTAAGTATGACTGAGGATGTAGTACATTACGAAGAGCTTTAAATACTAAAATAAAGAAAAGATACGCAGATAAAATGGTTACAGCAGCACTGCCAACTTTGCTACATCCAAGCAAATTTTGGAAAATAAAAGATAAAACCGCATAAATACAATACAGTACAGTATACATGAGATATTTAAGTACAACTAAAGACTACATCGGACTAGAATATTTAAAATAACAGAAAAAAAATGAAAATAAAAGCAATACAAAATCGAACAGATGAACACAGAAAAAAAATGGGTAAACCATTTGAATAGAACGACTAACGAGAGGATACCAAATACATGCTATATCCACTGCGACGGTCCGGGTTCGGTCTCAAGTCAAGCCATGTGCGATTTGTGGTAGACAAGGTGGCACTGGGGCGAGTTTCTCCTGCCCATTCTCATTTAACCAATTGACAGCAACAAATACATGCAGTCGTTGGCGTTTAGTACCATGTCTTCACTCTTCCGTGTCAATTCTAAAAGCAGAACCCCCTTTTGCTGTATACCGAACAGTAAGTTTCTTATGCCATTGTATATATATATTACGGTTCTGCAAAGCGCGAACTATTTGGCTTCCATCGTTATGTTTCTATACGATAGAGACAAGCAGTTGTAACAGGTATTAACTCTCTGCCGTTTGGNCCTTATGAACATGACAATGAACATTCTGGTTCCATAAAATCCTGAGAAGTGGAAATGGGTAGGTGTGAAGTGGCCTAAAATTGTAAGTTTTTTAGGTTTTCACGGTGATGACTATGAAGAATGTCGTCTTCTGGGTTTTAGCGCCGTGTATTCTTCGTTTTGGCCGACGTTTCGGAGGAACGTATCGCCTCCATCTTCAGAGCAGGTGAATGCAGAGAGCAGTAGCGTAATTACGCTACTGCTCTCTGCATTCACAAGCCATTCTTCGTTTTGGCCGACGTTTCGGATACGTTCCTCCGAAACGTCGGCCAAAACGAAGAATACACGGCGCCAAAACCCAGAAGACGACATTCTTCATAGTCATCACCGTGAAAACCTAAAAAACTTACAATTTTAGGCCACTTCACACCTACCCATTTCCACTTCTCAGGATTTTATGGAACCAGAATGTTCATTGTCATGTTCATAAGGATCATTGGTCCCTATCCTTAACCAGATGAATCCGGTCTACATTCTCCCATCCCGTTTTTTTAAGATCAGTTCTAATATTATGCTCCCATTATGCTTACATCTTTGAAATGGTCTATTATCTTCCAGGTTTTCCTACATAAAATTTTGCATGCCTTTATTTTCTCTCCCATACAAGCCCCACTCATGTCATCCTCCCTCGATTTTCCACAGTAATCGTATTTTGGGAGAAGTATATATTATTAAACTCAACGTTAAGACATTTCCTTCACTTTCCTCTTAATTCCCTCTTCTTTGGTCCGAATAATCTCCTCAGCGCCCTGTTCTTACACACCCTCATTACATGTTCTTCCCTTATCGTAAGAGACCATGTTTCATTCCCATATAAAGGCGCGTCCACATTACTCGTGCTCGTCGGGAGACTCGTCTGGCTTTTACTTGTGGTCGTAAATCTTCGTCCACAATACTTCAGTTCCTCGCCAGGCTTCGGCGCGTGAGGATCCGTATATTTACTCGTAGTGTGTATAGGCTGTAGTCGTATTTTAATTTACTGGCTATAGTTTTTAAATTAAACATTTAAAATTTGCTTGTCTCGTGATTTGTCATATCGTTCGCATTACTCACGAGCACGGGCACAAGTAATGTGGACGCGCCTTAAGACAACAGGCATATAGTTGTCTCCCTAAGCAACCACTGGCATGACCCGCCATGAACTTTGTTGCAGAGCTGTGGAGTATGAAATTACAGCAAAGAATGTTTCACGAACAAAGTTCCAGGGTTATTTCATGGTCAGGATGAAAATACTGTCACGTGTATGAGTGACTATAGACGTGCCCAATCATCCAACCCAAAACCCTACATGTGGTAATATCAACTTACCGTCTAGTATCTGACGGTTAAGGAGGGCAAGTGATATTAAGAACACATATCTCTTCAGACGTAAATTCTATGACTTCTTGTTGCTAGAATATTCTATTCTAGATTTTCTCAGAGTCAGTCGCAAATCGTTCGGCCGGTCTGGTGGGAGGGGAATACGATCCTCGTGTCAACTTCACCGCGCGCGTCCTGATTCGTGGCGTAGTCGACAGGCCACCACGCTGCACATATCTCGTCCATTCAGCACTGCTCCAGTAAACTAAGGAAAAGCTACTGTGCAGCGAACTTATGTTATGAGCCTGTCGACCTCAATCCTGAACCACTACTGCTCTTTTGATCATACCATCGGTCACGTTACGCTGTGTGTCGAAATGCAATGAGTTGGATATTGAAACCCATTTTCATACATGATACCTGCATGGCAAGTGAAAAGAAGATAATGGAAATAAACTTCGAGATGTTACAGTTCGGAATATAAAATTTATCCGTACATCTGTCAATAAATTTAATCAGGCAAAGTCATTACTAGAAAATAAAGAAGCGAATGAAAATGACCAATCGCTCAATGAAAGGTAATTGTACAAACTTAAGTTTCGGCTTCAATACTCTCTTCGAAAACTCCTCAGAAAACCTGCACAGGAAAGCGAAGTTTATAGTTTCAAATTTGCTCAATTTCCGGAAATGAACTTCAACACATAAATGCAACATTTTACGGAAGTACTAGGAATAGGTGCGTTAACATCAGAGAGCATTTCCGACGTCTGCTGTGTTCTAGGTGAGTATGGTTTGTGATTCGAACTTGCCGAGTGCGGTGAGAGTTCGCACAAAAGTACAAGAAAACGAGAGGAGCGTCTCTCTCTATCTCATCCATCTTCTCCGTGGGTTGAAGTACGTGTATGTCCCATCCTAATAACTTTTGAGCCAAACACTTCGCAGATTACTGGTGAAACTGAACCCTGTGCTTCACGGCGACCGGTGCGCTGCATGACGCAAGGCGCATTCAATGGTATCATAAGCCTTAATACAGGTTTATTTTGTCGCATAACATGTTTATATTACTGCCAATTTATAATCAAAACATGAATAAAAGCTGTCAGAAATTAATTTTAATTTTAAGAAGTGTGAAAATGTGCTGTTCCAGGAGGCTACTTTGTTCACTTCTGCTAATGTGCTGGCCCTTGTGGCAAGAACAAATAAGTTCTGAGGACTCAAAAAGGTGCAGGACAACTTAAAAACATTTGAGTCTGATCGTAAGAAACAGTGGATGACATCAAATTATGAGGATCCAAACTATATGGCTTGACACGTGATGATAAACAAAACTGACATTCAAGATAGCAGAAAGAAAGGCAATGATGTCGGTTTCATAAGAACATACAAATGGCTGGATGGGAGTGGTTCAGAGCCTTCAGGTCAACATTCAGATTTCCCCTTAAGGCATCACGTGGTTGAACACAAGCATTTAACAAGGAACACGTCAATGAGATCTTTAGAACTTTAGAAATTGTTGTTTAATCATGAAATTCATCCTACCACAAAATGGAATGTTGATAAATCAGCAGGACTCTTTTTCATGAAAGGAAAAATATAAAAGTTCTCATAACTAGTGCCAAAAGGGCAGTATGTTACAGCTGTGTACTCATTTTGCTGGGTGAAGCGCCAATGGAAACCTCATGACTAGCCCATGATTTGGGTTAGGTGACCTGGTATATATTCCTAAGTAGCTGCATCACTTTAAGGGAAATGCTAATCCCAGTGAAAGCAAATTTTGTTCAATGTCGATGGACGTTCCAGTTATACGCACTTATGTGAAGAATCATGGTATAATGATTCTCTCTCTCCCTCCTCACTGCACATATCATCTATAACCACCGGATCTTTCTCTTAATGACTAGAAAGTGATAAAGTGGTTGAAACGCCATCCAGGAGGGACGACATACCTACTATGAAACTGTTGGATTGTCTTGGCAAGGCTGTTACAAATCACAACTGGTCGGGAAAATTGACCAAGATAGAATTCTGGTAATGTAACAAAGACATCTGTTCCAATTTCCCCTTCAGCCCTTCTGAGACAAGAGAAAGCTAGCTCTGAAACTAACTGGCGTTTACCTCTACAACCTGTTATTACACGCCACAACCTGTTATTACAACTTCTTCTGAAACCAACTGACTGACAGCACAGACTGTTCCATCAGTTTCTAGTGAAACCAATCAGCATTGTCCAGTAGAATCTGTTCGCTTATCTTCTTATGAAAGCAACGCCGTTCACCACCAGATCATGTTCCATCAATATGTTTTGAAAGCACTGGACAAGCAGTGAGACAAACTGGCGTCCATATTTTCTCAGGGATCTTGGTCTTATTATAACTTCAAAAGTTGGCAAGATTAAGGACTCTTTGGCTGGCTATACTCACACAGGCCTTTCTAGATTGGTAATCATGATGTAGTCCTACTGTTGAGCCCCTCTAGTCAAGCTACCATTTAGCAGTTAAAATAATGTCACGTGTAGGGGTATGCGTGACGAAAATAACGGGTTTGGATGATTGGATTTATTGACACTTCGATTACACACTCTCTCTTAATTAAATTAACACAGCGCTATCGCTGATTTACAAAATTTCCAGTTCAGCATTGCACATGCACTAGGATCCTCAGTTCCATTATCCGGCTCCTGGCAACGGATCTCAACACAGAAACTAGCATTTCAAATCAATATGAAGTCTTCTCGTCTTCCACCACTTTGTACTCCTCTGTCCTAATTTGTATTCAACTAATCTTCACAATTCACTAAGGACACGCTCCGTTCTCGTCTTTGTCCTCTCAAGTGCTGAACCCTCCTGAGCTACAAGAGGGCTCATGTTATATAGCGGCAGCACGTACAATGCAGCAGATACAGCTCTACTGTTGCGTAGCGTAGACCACACAGAAAAAAGTCATGTGATAGCTATCTCGCCAGTTCATTGTCGCGTTGACTGTTGTCTAGCAACGAGCTATTAACATTCGTCCTACTGTTGCGTGCGCGTATCGCAGGGTGTTTATCGAGCCGTTGCCTGGCAATGTGTTCACATGTCACCATTTCAACAGTTGGGATGCTCAGTAGATTACAGAAACTGGTAACAAGTTTGCATTTGGATAACTTGACATTCATATGTGTTACACATATTGCGTGACTCAGGCTTATAAGATTGTACAGGTTCCTTTAGCTGCGAAGTGTATGTTCTGTACGAGTATCCACAATGCAACTTTAACTTATAACTCAATGTGAGTTACAGCAATTCGTATCTTACTTTAGAGCAACTGGTGACTAGGTTCAGGCTTTGGGTGTGTTTAAAACACATTTCAGGCAAAGAAAATTAAGCACGATGGCTTAATCACTAATCCACGAGCAGTATGGTGCAATAAAGTGGGTGGAGTAAAAAAGCTTGCATGAAGATCATATGCTACAACGGTGCAAACAATAAAGATAACATGCTAAGTCCATATAGCAATATTTTCAGCTCATGAAACCACACGTAAGTCTGGAATAAGTGCTATAATTATTCTTTATGGGTACACGATGAATGTGCCGAACTTCTTAGGACAAAAAGATATTTACATGTGACAACTGCAAACAAAGATAAAATGTGCCATTCTTCCCACACTTAATATTAACAAACTACATGGTGACATATTCCTTTAATGCCCTCAAAACACCGTGCAAGTATTCAAATGTAAAATTTCAAACATAAAAGTATGAAAGTTCTTTCATGAAGTATGTTTGTAATTTATGTAACACGACATGGTATAATAATTAAACTACATCTTTCCTGTGGTATGTCACTTTAGGACAGAGTCTCCTATAATCTGAAACACTACCGTCAAAGCAGAATAGGGACAATTCTACCCCACCCTGCTCAATACAACGCTCTAGCCGACTGCACCTGCAAACTTTATTTCTTATTGTGTAATTTTGCTTGACAAATGATCTGTAATTACGATCAAAAAATGAACTGGCAAAGCTGGTTTCAAGACTCAATCGAAGGAACTATTTCTATTGTATTTAACTGAGGAAAGAAGTTTCAAATAGCATGAACTTCCTAAGTTGTGAAACAATATTGGGGGGGATTACAGTCCAAACTCAACTTTAATTACACTGTGGAAAAAAACAGGAACATTTTCACTAACAGACATGTAAAGAATTAGTTCCATATTTAATGTAAACATAACATATTTTTTGGGATGTTCTAGAAAAGAACTAAGTAGCATATAAGTTGCTAGTTAGTGGTGTGAAATGGCTGTGGCTGTATGTTTAATGAAACCGAAGAAATGGCGAAATGATGGCCGGATAAGTAGCTTCAGGAGATGATAGCCAGAGATTTTTTAGCTGGATACCAGAAGTGACCTCCGCAGCCTGAACTGTAGCTTTCAATGAAGTTGCTGTATCAAATTATAAAAGATAAAACAACACCGACCAGTGTGACTGCTGAAGTTTTACTACTTCAATTCTTAACACCCTTACATGTTTCGGTCCCTGTAGACCATCATCAGAGGGACATCGATACTCTTTGGAAACCACCATTACAATGGGTGTTCTGAATGTTAAAATATATACACATACAATGTTTGTAATGCACAATATATACAAAATCCAAAGTTTTCACAACCACAGCGGTTGTCTTGGTATATTAAAGTTTTTTAAAACTTTTGTTATTTAAGTTAAAATTTATAAACCAAATAATTTAAATAACAAAAGTTTTAAAAAACTTTAATATACCAAGACAACCGCTGTAGTTGTGAAAACTTTGGATTTTGTATATACTGTGCATTACAAACATTGTATGTGTATATATTTTAACATTCAGAACACCCATTGTAATAGTGGTTTCCAAAGAGTATCGATGTCCCTCTGATGATGGTCTATAGGTACCGAAACATGTAAGGGTGTTAAGAAATGAAGTAGTAAAACTTCAACAGTCACAGTGCTGTTTTATCTTTTATAATATTGTTAGTGTGACACACCAGAATGAAATAAATCAAATGCTGTATCAAAATTTCTCATATTGGATGAAGACGCAGAAGAATACAACTCCAAACAGAAACTACAATGTAAATTAACTGGTGTCAGCATGAATCCAAACAGCAAATTTATTTTATTTCCTTGTACTTTACTTAATGATACTGCAAGTAACTTGGACTACACAGCGTCAAATGATTGGGTGATGGTCAATTGGAAAAAAATGAGGAAGGAAACTGCTGTGATCCAATTTAAGGTAATATTCTGCCACTTGCCTGGAGAGACTTACAAAAAACCTGAAAACTCCTGTCAGGACAGTCTTGCCCTTGCTGATATCCAAACGAACTTTCTTATCTTTGAGAGGACAATGACAAGTGACACTCAAGTCAGTACAATCGGGTTGTTACCATTTTTACTTGTTTCTCTGCCAGGGACCTATGATGCCTCCCATGTGGATTTTCCTAACAGAATGCAGGTGGCTACATGGCCTTGACCTCCAGTTCATGAGACTGAGTGCATTCACATGGAACTCCTTTGCCATGGTTCAAGAAATTCATAAAATTTTCGGGAGCACTGAAAAAGTATCCAGTTTGATTTTACGGGAGAGCCATGTATCATACACTAAAGCTCGGTGACAGATATCAAAGGGCACTTTGCTATGGTTTCAGCTCCAATGTATGCATCCCTTAGTCTTTGGATACTGGTCCCAGAAGCCACTCAGCGAGCATTACATAGATGAAATCAGGAAATGGATATGACCTAATACCTGACACATTGTAACCAATTTGCAGATAATGCCGTTATTTGGGACGGCATATTTGAATGCATCTACGATGTTAACTGTATAAAATACGTGATAGATTTCACAGAACAAGCATCTGGCCACTTGATATGACTGTGTTCCTCCCACTGGCATTCAATTTGGTCCCATCCTCACATCACAAGAAGACAGATCATCTAAAATGCTCCTCCTTGCGAAATGATGTCTCTTATCAAACCACAAGCAGCGCTATCCCGATATAGTGTCCCCGCATTTGACGAAATTTCGTGATTATTTTCAGCTGAAGTTCCACATAAACAATGTATATTGTTCCGAGTATATGTGAAATTCGATTTAGTAAATCACCCAAATTTAGTGTAGGAAATGTTCGGTCTTCATGCGTCGATTTTGTGTGATCGTACTTGAAACGACAATCGATATTTGCATCTTCTCTTCACCGCCAATCGTCTCTCTCAACAATAATCTTTGACGAGTGACGCTGTGCATATTCAATCTTGTCAATAGTATTTGTTTTGTTTATTGATCGTTGCGTTGTCTACGATGAGGAAGAGGCTTACAATTATCGAAAATGGAAGTGAAAGAAAATCCTAACGCCCGGAAGTGGATTGACACGAACATTTAAACTGACACCATCTTCGCTACAGTGCATAATGAAAATCAAGGACAGCATCACGACCCCTGTGTGCCCGAAACCTGTCGTTTAGTTCGTAAAAAAGACATGGAATGCGGAGGTGTTTCGGTTTTGAACCACGAAGCTGCACTGAAGACTCTGTTGTGCCCACTCTTCAGATATAACCTTCCTACATAATACTGAAGTGGCGTATTTCCACATACGGACCACCGAACTACAGCCATTTGACTTGACTAAGAAGGCTGTAGTACATGGAGAAGGGCCAGGAAATAAAGCTAAATATCCTGCAAACGACGTACAGCTGCTTGGAATACAGTTTAAGTCAAAACAATAGCCGACTCCTTCCAGAAAACCGGGTTTAAGTGAGGTGACAATGACGATTTTTTTTGTTTAATCAGCAATCAGAATATATATTCTATAAGCTAATGTTATGGGTGTTTAGAATGACGAAATGACAACAGATGCTGAAATTAGGGGTTGCACCTTGTGCCAGTACTAACTGCGAAGAGTTCTTCCAGTGTGATGGTTACGTAACAAGAGGAGAGGAGAACGAGGAAGAGCCAGTTCCTACTTTCAGAGATGGGCATTTGAAGTTGTGAGAAGACACTTCACGCCTTTCACTGTTGACGGGCCAACTTCGATGAAAATGACTTCCCTGCACAGGGTGTTATTAAATGCTTTCCACAGTTCAAAAACTAGGCTGAGAACTTTGCTGTAAGACTTCAAAAAGTAACTTCCTTTTAGGTGTGTATGCTTAATATACATCTATTGTGTGATACGTCTGTAAATTCAACAAATTTCGATTTGCATTGCAGTATTTTCTTCCTTACAGATGGCTGAAAACTAATGAAGAATAAAATTGAAATTACCATAACTTCGTTTTATTTTATGTGATGGTGCTTATTTTTTTTATTGCTATTGGGGTGGGACTAAGTCCCTTGTACTGCGGCCACTTCTGGCCTATTGTACCAGCCCCAGATGATAGGTGAGGGTGACTGTGGAGCAATTGGTGGAATTAAGATTCGCAGGGGAACCCGAAGTACTCGGAGAAAACCTGCCCCAGCGCCACTTTGTCCACCACAAATCCCACTTGACCAGACCCGGGATCGAACCCGGGCCGCCGCGGCGGGAAACCAGCGACTAACCGCTTGAGCTATGGCGCGGCCAGTGATTGTGCTTAACTGTATATAAGTTTATTTGGATATTTTCACACCAATACAGTATTTAGATGTAATTTATGCACAACCACTATTTAGTGTAAGAAAAAAATTTCCCCTACAGATTTCTTAGATAGGGAGTTAACTGCAAATATAGACGTATATGGATTCTAAACGCAACCGCACCAGCAGAAGCATCAACGAGCTTCGTAAACCCATCTCCCGAACATGATGGATCCATCCTGAAAGTTGCTCAAGTGACAAAACCGACATCACGCAAACGGGAAATAATTGTGAAATTAACATCGTCTAATTAAAAGGTAAAATTAGGAGGAAAGTAAGACAAAATGGATGAACGGGAAAATCAAAATAATATAAATAAATAAATAAATAATATTAATGAAAAAGTGCCAGGGAAGCTGAAGACGCTAAGCAGAACACATTTAAATGTAGGATTCTAACCATTACTTCAGTAGACACTGAAGAAGACTGAGTACATGCAGTGCCTGTAATGTCAGGACTTCTATTCACGCTGAACTAAGGGTAGACTATACCTCTTCGTGTCACAAATGAGAACACAATTCATTTGCAGACGGGGCCAGTGACGACGATGAAACAGCGCTTGCTTGAGGCCTTCTTTGTATGCAGTCATATACAACCCCATTACACAATGCTATTTATTTCTGGAAACTCATTTTTATTTACAGCCCCATATACGAGGCAGAATGGGCAAAAAAATGCCTTTTCTTGGTTGTAAAGCATATTACATTTATAAAATTTACACATATTTTAATGATGACTTTCAGATGCCATAATTAATAGACATTTAAAGTAAAACAGCGTTGAGTTTTTGCTCTTGTTCCTGTAGTTATTAAGATATTTCCTGGTAACGTTTCTGCGTCTTGCGCCATAGAGCCTTCTTCCGTTCAGATGCCGGATGGTCTGTGACAGCTGGAAGTTCTGCAGACGATGATCCCAAGCCAGCTTTTTCCCTTCGGGTCGCTAGAGGAACCTGCACACAAATACACATTTGTAAATAAATAACATAACGAGTACCACCTTCTCATATATGTAGAAGTTCACCGATGTTTCGGAGGAACGTACTGCCTCCATTATCTGGGTTCATCCGCTCGTCGCCTGCTTCATGCTGTTTACTTGTTCTGCTTACTCTTCGACAGTGAGGATGGGAGCAGCACGTTCCTCCAAAATGCGAGCGAACTTGTNTTCCCCCATCTACCAGAGGCATTGGAAACTACTTGGGAGGGAAACTGTTGCCTAATTTTGCTCAGAGGTCTCCTAGAGACATGAGGATCTTTTACGTGTCGTAAATCTACGACACGGGACCCGCGGTTTGAAGTCCTTCCCGGAGGACTAATCCAACAGGTAACAGAACTATGGAGACTGCCTCATTTATAGGAGAAGCAATTGCGAGAGGAAAATATCCACAAAAATAAAGCAGTTTCAACTCTAAATTTTCGTATTAAGTATGTAAAGATGCGCCGACACTGTACTATGAGGCAACTGCTCAATTACGATTTCATTCAGCATGACAGAGGTCAAGGTCACGGATCTTATTCTTGTTGTGTCGGTGACACAACACATACTCGTCTGCAGAAAGACATCTGTCGGCAGGTCAACGATTCGTCACATAGTGAAATATCGTGGTCAGGTTTTCGATACAACTGGTGAAACGGGCGAACCAGGGCCACATTTATAAATACAAATTTAAAAACATTCGTCTTTTAATGCCTGTAAGTAAGGTGCTTTCAAACTTCAAGGTGTTTCGGAGATACACTTTGTCATCCACAATCAAACTTGTTCCGTGCATATACAGCAAAACTGTTTCTTCCAGCCTCAGTTCATTACAGTCTATATAGATCATGGCTTATAAATCTTAAGGCCCTAGAGTAGTAATAAGTCAACTAGAAATGACGGCAAAACATCAAATATAATAAGTAAACTGCCTTAAATATCACAGAATTTTAAAAATGCTAATCAATCCAACCTACAATCCCAACTGGGTCATGCTCGGGCCAAAAAGTCACACAATATGATAGATTTTATCTGTTTCTAATTTACAATGTTTGTTTATACACCATCTACAAAAATGTATGTACTACGTAAATTGCAACAACATATCTGAAATACGTTCTGGATTGTCTGGTTTGTTCCTAGCCCGTGCGGGTACTCTGCGAGGAGGCTTAGATTAATATTCCCATTTGCTCCTGGCGTGGGTTCACAGGGACCATTATTCCGTTCCTCCCCAGCCAGCAATCAACACGGTGCAACATGGTGCCAGTCTTATATTGTGCAAAGGAAGAATAGATCTTATGAGGTACATAAATGTAATCTTTTCTTTTGAATAAGGCTCCTGATCACCGCTGCCTTAAATTAATTTCCCCGTCGTAAAAACAGGTAGGTCTATTTCTTTCTGCCTATTCAGAAAGGCTAACACGCAGTCGTTATATAAGTACATTAATATGAAGGTCAGCAATTTACTCAAGGAACTATTTATTGGAAGAATACACAAACGCATAGCCCGTAATTGTGCTAGGCTAATTACTTTCTCCCTTTACGGAAAAAAGTTACTGCTAATGGTAAAGTGAGATACGTGTATTCTGATGAAATCACTTAATCATAACGACCGAATCTAGACACCTTCTTTCTGTGCTTCTCTCCAACATTTTTATGAACAATGTGAATGGACTTAAAAAATGATTCAGACAGCTTCCTGTAATTACTTTAAAAGATAATTAAATATGCCACTTCACCAAAATGCACTTATTTTTGCTCTTGCAAATGCACATATGCAAATAGCAAAACCATAAAATATACATTATGCAGTAGGGATATGTAGCCTAATTTTGCTCGCTGAAGTTAAAACTGGCATGTACTGTCTTCGCCCGCTTGGAAACCGGGATCGTGGGTTCGAATCCCACTCAGGGCATGGATGTTTAGTTTGTGTGTGTGCGTTTTTCTGTGTTTGTGTACAGGTAGAGGCCTTGCGACGAGCTGATCACCCGCCCAAGGAGTCTTACCGAATGTGTAAGATCTAGAAAAAAAAAAACCGAAGTGAACGGAGAAGTTCATGGAGGTAGGCCTAGGCCCACTGGGGCTGTCGTGCCAAGGGGGAAAAAAAAAGAAGTTAATATTACCAAAATACATCATTTTATGCGGAACTGCAGGACGTTGAAGGGCTTTTATTCTGCTTATAAATGATACGTAAATTTTATTTAGAGAAATGCTAGAGTTTTACATTGTGTCGCTCCAATACCTGAAACCTACCGGATGTCACATTCTAACCTAAAACCTTCACGTTAAGAAAAGGCCTAAGCTCCAACCGGGTGGTTCTTGTTTAATGATTCGTTTATGGTCGGTGTAGGAGCTGGGATAGCGCAGTCGGTACAGCGACTGGCTACGGGCTGGACATCGAGAGGTCGGAGTTCTTTACGTCGTCCAGACCGGCTCTGGGGTCTACCCAGCCTCCTATCAAATGGGTACCGGGGGCTCTTTCCCCAGGGTTAAAGCGTCTGGAGGCGTGAAGCTGGCGACTCACCTCCACTCCCCCATACGCTTTCATGCCGTTAAGCACGGGGAGTTAAGCACGGGGGCATTACCTTTTGGTCGGTGTGTCAACTGCAAATATACAAAGCGTCGCTAAGAAATGACATGCTTATGAAGACTGACGTGATAAAACGTGACACAAGGTGGATGGGACATATTATCGCAGCATTTAAATGAATGCACTGAGGGAACAGACCGAACTAACGTATTCAGACTACAAAATACAGACGTTATTCAACTAGTAACGATTCCCAGTGAAAGAATTATACTGCCTGCTTAACAAAGGTCATAAATCCAGTACTACACTGCATTTGAAGCCAGCGAGGGGAATTCAAAGTTCTGATGCATCAGCATGTGGAGCACATGGGCCATAAAATGTTATTTCTCATTTATTTTCCCTGAAACTTACATATCGTTCAGGAAATACAAATAAGATCTCAAATCAATACTGCTTACCAGGGATTTTATAAAAAAAGAGACTGTTCAAATGAAACTTGTTCGACTTGTCTTATTCACCAGGAGCGCCAAAAACGGATTTCATCTGAAGAATACTCACATTATAAAAATCTTGTGCAAAATGTTTTTGGCTCATTACAGCCCGTTACAAAATGAAATTCATGTTATCTGTTTACTGCTTTTTAAGACTCTCATCGCCTCCAATGATCAAACCGACTATGTGAGGTCTCTATGTGTTGTTTGCTGCAAAAACTGAGGTGATTGAGGTGCATACAGGTCACTGATATATCACCATATGAAACTCCAGGACCAAATATCGGATGTCTATGGTCTTGCTCTCGCCTCAGACGTTTAACGGCTGCCATGAAATTAAAAAGTACGAAGATTGGGAGTGGCTTCCAATGGCATGATGCAATTTTTATTCAAAATGCTTCTAAATTACTCCAAGCTATTAACAAAATGCAAGAAATACGCCGCACATCTAATATCCAGCGAAATACTATAATCAGCGATAACTAGACAGGAGAATTACTGATGTTTTTATAGTAACTTCTTCCACCGCGTCATTATATAGAAACGCCTGTGAGTCAATATAATCAACGAAGGTCAATCAGCGAATTAACAACTGCGAAATCGTCCTCTAATTGCGGATGAGCTGAAACAAGATATGCCCGATAGACCTCATAAAGCCAATTTCTCTATTGCAGCCGTCCAGTCCTACAAATCTGGCGTATTTAATGCCTCATTTAGACAACGTAAATTTACAGGAAAACAATGAAGTGTAATTTAGCTCATAGCATGCTGGAGTTGGAAGCAGAAGGTTTTACGGGAAAAGGTGGTATTACAGAACCCAATTTTATTTTCGATTCCACTAAATGAGGAAGCTGATACATAAAAGATTAAAAATAGTTACCAGGCTATCAGATGCTGCCAGCAAAATCATAATATGGAAAACACGTTTCTCCATACATCTTAATTTCAGTAAAAATGAGTATAAAGTTCTCTAGACAAAAAGCATTAGTATAAATTTTGACGAAGGACCAAAGTAATGGATTAAACAACGGACAGACACAAATTTAAACAAGTAAACTATATTACTGCGATTATTTTAACATCATACGTATATAAACAGTAGAATTTCATAAAAGAGAACCTTTACAGTTCCGTCTATTATTTCTAATCATGAATACAGAACTGTGACGTCATTCACCTCGGCGCCGCAGTTGGGGTTTGCCTCTGTGGCCAACCACTAGAGGGGATTTTGCTTTATACAACCGTAGGCCCCGTTTAAACAAGCGATCGACTGAATAACTGCGTGTTTCATATTCTGCCTTTTTTTTTCCTTGGCACTACAGCCCCAGTGGGCCTAGGCCTACCTCCATGAACTTCTCCGTTCACTTCGGTTTTTCTACATCTTACATATTCGGTAGGACTCCTTGGGCGGGTGATCAGCTCGTCGCAAGGCCTCTACCTGTATACAAACACAGAAAACCGCACACAAACAAACTAAACATCCATGCCATGAGTGGGATTCGAACCCACGATCCCGGTTACCAAGCGAGCGAAGACGGTACAGCCTTAGACCGCTCGGCTACCGTGACCGGCATATTCTGCCTCTAGGACTTTGAAAATCATGTTCATATTTTCCTGGTTAAAGCTATTAGTCTGAGCAAATGAAATGTCATGTGGTTTGCGGATAAAGAGCTCCTCCTTGTGATGACGAAGTAAGTGGTGGTCTAATCAAGTTCTTATTTCGATTCCATCCTGGCCAAACGAATTTTTATTCCTTTATTTTTACAGCAAACTGATAAGCCATTATCTTCTTAGTGGGGGTATTATTTTTTTATTGCTAGTGGGGTGGGGCTAAGTCCCTTGTATTGCGGCCACTTCTGGCCTATTGTACCGGCCCCAGATGATAGATGATGGTGATTGTGGAGCAGTGGGTGGAATGAAGATTGGCAGGGGAAACCGAAGTACTCGGAGAAAGCCTGACCCAGTGCCACTTTGTCAACCACAAATCCCACATTAGCAGACCCGGGATTGAACCGCTTGATACATGGTACGGCCTAAGCTGATAAGCTTTAGTACGTACATCTCTTCTTATGAAGCCATATAAAATTTTCTATGGCCAGTGGATACTTGATCAGTTCATCTTAGATAACATCAGCTAAAATTAATTTTCTCCCAAATGTTTTGGTTACTACACCTTGCGCAGATTTTCTATTCTTTAGAACCGGAAGGAGCAGTGTTGTCTGCGGAAATGAATTTTTTACTATCTTCTGGAACGCCATTTCCTCCACCCGCACCGCTTCAACAGAGTTCGTCATTTCTCCTGGGCCCCATTCCTTTCTTATTTTGAAAAGCGTGGAACTAAGCTACTTTCTATGCATATCTGAAGCAATTAAACTAATATACCCCACTCATTTCAAAGGTGCACACAATATGGAACCCACAAAGTGACTGCGTTCCATATTCACCATCGCCACACTGAGGTAAACTCAGAAATACTATCACACAGGTTGCCGCAAATGTGCTCCTACAGAACTTCAACGCTTGGTACATACGCTACATGTTTAGTGGCTATTGCCTGTTAACAAACGTTTTAAATAATGGCAACAAAAACACACGCTATATCAACAGTCTCTCAAGACGGAGTTTACTAGCGCTACTGCGGACAGCGTTGGCTGGTTTACTGTGTTCTAGCAGTCTCCTCTAGGTTTCAGCACCATGCAAAGGCGGGAAACTGCGCTTCCACATACCTCTCAGGATTTCACTATATCACCTTTTCCTCTTCGACTGAAACCTAGATAAAATCTGTATTGCTTGCACCTTTGAATATGATACCTTAGGGATATTATTATTATTATTATTTTGGCTCAAGTAGATTCCGCCCACTAAATTTGACGTAAGGTCAAAATTTGTAATATCGCCGAGCCTGAAACTCTTCAATGACAACCAATACAGGTATTTCACACAGAATGTTTAGATTATAATCATGGGAAATCTCAGAACCCCTGGTAACAATGTCACTTCCACATCGCAGAAAAGAGAGTGCGCCATGTTGTCATCACTCACTGTACAGTAGGAGGTTCGGGTGGCCTCTAACGGCGTAACGTCCATACTAAGTTTCGTGAAATTAAGTTAACCGGTTAGAAAGTTGAAATGTAGGTATACATACAGAGGGACGGAAACACACGGACATGATGATGCAGTAGGCCTATTCTCATTGCTTAAGAAAGGAATATGTGGTAAGAAACAGTGTTACATGCAATTTATAAAGATTCACGTAAAAATGGGAGGCAAACCCCGAGCCTATATAGAGCGACGTACAGGTTAAGTTAGAGAGTTTTGGAGAAAACTGCTTCAAAGAAAGATGCAGTACATCCACAGAACGTCGCAATTATTCTTCGCTGTACTATCAGGCGTCAACGTCATGAGAAACTGTTTACAGAAAACGACTATTTCGTGCAAAGCAAACTGTATTTTAGGCAAGTTTACACCGATGTAACATTGATCACGGTGTTTTAAGAATAGTTTATAGAGAACGAAAAGAAAATCGGAACATTTCGTATCTACCAGTTTGCCATACGCCCATGTGCATGCACACGTCAATAACCACACTCAGAAAACCTAAAATCAGCAATATATGTGAGGCCTAAGTAGGAAAAGGAAAAATTCGTATTTCTTTGGAGAACACCTAGAAATGCGATACGAAGAAACCCCTCCTAAGGCTGGGGCCACATGAGAGCACAAAATGCATCCGTTGTAACGAACGTACTTTATGACGGACGTTGTTGAGGACACCACACAGTTGCAGAATGCGGTGCGTAATTTTTTTGTCTGCAATGGAGCCAGAAGAAAGCGTAGCATTCGCCTCTCTTGTTTATTTCTACAACGGACGTCACGACGTTCGTTATAACGGACGCATTTTGTGAGCCCGTGTGGCCCCAACCTAAAGGGTAAGCTGGAGATACCAACGGGAGGAAGCCATAAGCACTGAAAATGGAGAATTTAAATTATCCACAGGATGTCTCAAAGATATTGCAGTATCTCTGGCTGAGGGTCGTTGGGCCCTTGACCCCCCCAGGTAGAGATAAACGCTTACAGATGAGGCGAGCGGATGCTGTTCTGCTAAGGTGGCTGCGGAACCCCTGGGTAAGGCGTCGTGTAGGAATGGTTTAGCTCACAGAACACTCTTCGGTTGTAGACAAAAGATGAACTTTATTAGATGAGAACGTGCTCCAGACTAAACAGAGAACACAGCTCCTATTGTCGACGAAGCCTCTTCTGTGCCTATGAACGACCATCTCAGTCCTAGCGAGTTGTGACACAAGGCTCCTCATTTCATTTAAGTTCGTTAGTTTACTGTTAGCATCGTTAATTGCTGTCCTACTTACTTACTTACTTATGGACCTGAGCCCTTCTTGAGGCGAAGCCAAATCTGCAGCTATTCAAGAATTTCCCAACATTTTATGGAACCCGAAGATTCATTAACGTGTTCACAAGAGCCCTTCACTGGCCCCTATCCTGAGCCACATCAATCCAATCCATACCATCCCATCATATCTCTCCAAGATCCATTTTAATATTGTCCACCCACCTACGCCTTGGTCTTCCCATTGGTCTCTTTCCTTCTGGCTTCCCCACCAATATTCTATATGCATTCCTCTTCTCTCCCATTCGAGCTACATGCCCTGCCCACCTCATCCTCCTTAACTTGATCATTCTAATTATACTTGAGAAGAGTACAAGTTATGAAGCTATTGTTGTCCTACAATCCGTTAAATTTAATCATAAATTATTATCATGTTTCCCGCAAATTTCTACTGTCTGTTCGATATATTTACTTACAATATCAACAATATTGCTAGCCTGCTTCAGATTTTGGTATGCCCTCGCTACTCCGTTAATAATCAAACCCAGGATTAACACCCACATCTGCAATCATGCGAAAAACAGTTTAGCCCTGTATGGCGTGTTTTTAATTCCTTGGGCCGTCTTGTGCGTCATACATGGTTCGGACTTTCTATCCTCAGTATCTCATATGGTCCTATATAAGCCACTGCGAACACTTTCATCTCGCACTAAACCATGCTTCCTACCTCATATTCGGTACGTGTACCTTGCGGTCGTAATTCCTTTAAATTTTTTAATTCAGCTGTTTCCAAATTTCTTTTTTCCATGGCATAACTACTCTGTAATCGAGTCTCTAATTCCTTGACATAACTGTCATAGGTAAGTATGAGTGTTTCTGTTTCTCTTTGCAGAATACCTGGCCATATAGTAGTTGAAATGGCACGTAATTTGTCGAAGTGCGTGCGAAAGTGGCATATCTCACCCGCTGATCCAGGGCTGATCATGATTGGAAAATTAGGAGCAGAAAGCAGAAGACAGATATCGGAAAATATTCCTTTGTAAATAGGACCGCCAAGCTCTGGAACCAACTGCCTGCAGATGCTCTCTCCTGTAAATCATGTAATTTTAGGGAAATGATAAATAAGGCGAAGTGAAGGGTATGCAAGACGGAAGTGTAGTGAAGGTCATGGTGAAGTGTGAGTGCATCAGTTCACGACATCACGTACTTCACTGCTGTTACTGTTTAGGGTATAGTTTGCTTATTTTTATTAATTTATATAATTGTAGTTGTATCTGCATTGTATTCACTGTGCGTAGTGTGTCATTTATTGTTTACGTACTGTTGTGTGCTGTGTTTTGTTTGAGCGAGGTGTGTTATTTTGTATTGTGTTATTTGTGTGTTGCATCTTACTGCAGTACCATTGCCATCGGGTAAAAACCAATTTGCAGTTAAAATAAATACAATAAACAATAAGTTCCTTAAATCCATAACTACATAGCTCCTAATACATCCCATCAAGCTTCAGCGAGTCCTTTCTAATTAACCTTGCGTCTGTGGCCTAAATGAAGCAGAGTAAATTTTCTTCATACGCAATAACTTGTACATGTTTTCGAAATTTTCAATAAAAAAAGTTGCTCCACAATCAGATAAAACTATCTGTGGTTGTCCGCGTATCAATACGTCTCCTACAAATGCCTTGGTTATCTCCTCTGATGTTTGTTCTTCCAGGGGAGCAGCTATTAAAAATGCCGACAAGTCATCTTGCACGGTTAAGATATGTCTATATCCTTCCTGGCTAGGACTAACTGGGCCTACTACACACTTCAGAAACTATGGAAGGTGTATAGAACTATAAGGTTTATTTTGGATTCTATCCATCATCTGGTATATATCAGTAAAAAAACCCACAACGTTTGGGAGACTGGATCTGTCTCCGTCCTCAGGTGGATGGGGCAAGATAGGTCCAGTGACTGAGACTAGCTCTTTCTAACGGGCCCAACTGAGTAGGTCTATCTTGTCCCATCCATCTGAGGACGGGGACAGATCCAGTCTCCCAAACGTTGTGGTTTTCTTTTGTCTTATATATACCAGACGATGGAGCGAGCCCAAAATAAGCCTAATAGTTCTATACAGCATACACCATCGTCAGAATCCTTTAAAGTCTATGGAAGGTGTGTTTGTAATGGTCAATGGCACTGACCATGGTAGAGTGTGACACTGTGTCAGCTTGTTCTTTTGGCATTTCTCACATTCCTTATGGCGGTTTCTACGTCACCCTTCATTCCCTCCCAACTGATATACAGTTTTCGTCTCTTGTACGTATGTTCGTATGTTCGATTCATCTCAACGTGCCCTCCGCTTGGGGTTCATGCAGTTCCTTCTCCTTGTCACAAAGCCCCGCACTGTTCACTCTAACTTCCTCGGGTATTCCGTTTGTTTCTGCATTTTCGTTTTCTGCACTAAGTGGTTGTGATCTCCCTTTATTCTTTCGTTCCCCTACTTCTTCAGAAGATGGTTCCGCTCCCGAATCTCCGTACAAGTCTACAGTCTATTCCACCCGTTGCTGTTTCAGTTTTACTTTACTCTTTTGCAATTTTAATTTGAATATCATGAATCTAGAGTTTCTGTGGTTCATCTTATACATCCAGGTCCAGGGCTTATGGTCTGTGATAATAGTGAATTTTCTTCCCCAAATATACGGTCTGACTCGTCTACATGCCCATACTATGGCTGCGGGTTCCCTTTCAGTTGTTCGAGTAGTTTTTTCAACTTCACTTAAAACGCGACTAATATAAGCAATTGGGAGATCCTTCCCGATTGTCTTCGCTTGACACACTTCCTGTTCCGTCTGCGCTGGCACCGCAAGTTACTATGAATTTCTTTTCAAAATCAGGGTACTCTAACAATGGTCGGTTCCACAATGTATTTTTCAGTGTTTAAAAAATCTCTTGTTGAGCATTTCCCCATACGCAGGGTTTAACTGTCCTGGCTGCTTGAAACTCAACTAAAATTCTTGCGTTTACCTGCAATACCTTTGATTATCACAGTTTCTCCCATTCTTCACGGACGTAACGTAACGTAACAACGTTTTCTTCTAAACATCTAGGGTAGCAGTCCGAGCTTGAATCAGTAAGTTCTTGTTGCAATACATTTATAATTTCAATCCATACAGCTGATACAAGAATACATTCGAATTCATCCAGATATTCCTTAACAGCCTAACGCTGCAAATGAATATTGACGAAAGGCCAAGAATGACTACCCAACAATTCAATTAAACGGAATTATACTATTCTCGCAAACTTATAATTTTTTAAATGAAATAAGAGTACAGATTTGAGGTTTTCACAAGGGTGACTATGAAGAATGCCATCTTCTGCGATGTAGCGCCGTGTAGACCTTGTGCGAACAGACATTTCGGAGGAACGTATCGCCTCAATCTTCAGAGTAAAGAAATTTGCGAGCGAAAAACCAGCCTGAGCAGATGGCCGCCCCTGGGTCAGGACCCTGGGCCAAACGGCCCTGCTACCCCCTACCCCCGCATGCAAGCCTGAACATAAGTATTTACTTTTAACACTTTAACCTTTCTCTTGATTCTTTGTTGTCTGAGCTAAGCATATTTATGTGTGCCTACTCTACCGCTGAGCTTAGCGGTCCCAGCTTGCGGATACAGGTCCTTAATTACAACGGTTATATTTATTCAAAATGCACTCCGTCCCTGCAGATTAGTCAGTTAGTTAGTTATTAGAGAGGGTGGGTTTCCCCATGCACTTAGACCTGTAGTGATCCACTGTGCTGCCCTCTATGATTTCTACCAGTCTCTATATCCTACCGGTATTGGTGCTTACCATCAGTCCCGCCCAGCCAGCGAGACCGGCTCTACTGGCTGAGAAGTATCTATAATGCTTCCCCCATCTACCGGAGGTATTAGTGACTGTTGTTGGGCGGGAAACGTCCACAATTTTGGCTCAGTGACCTCCTTTGGAGGTGTGAGGTTCTTTTACGTGCCGTAAATCTATGACACGGGACCCACGGCTTAAAGTCCCTCCCGGAGGACTTGTTCCCTGCATTTTTCCGCCCTTAAAATTTCGACGACCTCCGCCGGGTATTTGAACCCGCGTACTACGAGTCATGAGGTGGGAACGTTACCTCTAGATTACGGAGGCTGCTCACGTAACAGATTACTGCAACACCTTTATACACACCAACTTCGAAGTAACAAACATCCAGATATTTTGTTTTTGGACATTGAATGTTATGGCACTTCTATTTTCTTGTTTTCCTGAACAAGTTAAATTCCGAAGGCTGCAAATGTACTGGATTATATGAGTATTCGAATCCCTATATTTTGTTAATACAAATACAAGAACCATCCACCAGTCCCTATACTGAGCCAGACGAATCCAGTCCATACCAAGCCACCCTATTTCTCTCAGTTCTATTTTAGTATCATGTGCATACGTTTAGGTTTTCCTAGTGGTATCTTTCCCTCTGGGTTTCCTAACAAAACACTGTATGCATTCATATTCTCCTCCCATACGTGCTATATGCCCTGCCCATATCATCCCCCTTGAAGCTCGTCACTATGCAATTTTCTCCAATCTCTTATTATTTCACCCCTCTTCGATCCAAATATTCTCCTCAGCTCCCTGTTCAATATTCTTCGTTTGATATCAGAGACAAAGTTTCACGCCCATATCAAACTAGACATAATTACAGTTTTATATATTTTATATAAAAAAGGACACGCGGTAGTGTAGTTGGTTGAGGCACTATGCTACAAGCAGGAAGGTCGCGGGATCGAATCCCGATGAGGTCATTAGATTTTTTCAATTTACCTAATCCTTCCAATCGCACTATAGCCCTAGGGTCGACTCAGCCTCTAACGGAAATAAGTACCAGGAATATTCTTGGGGGTAAAGAGCGGTCGGAGCGTAAGGCTGAAAACCTTACCGCCATCTATGAGCCGACTGCCTAGAAAATGTGGGAACCTCAACATCTCACAACCATATGGACCTCCACGTCCTGTTACAGGGATACATTTACTTTTTATATATTTTATAAGAAAGCTCTTAAAAATAATAACTCAGACATCTGATGGTGTAATGAACTTGCAAACTCGTCCTAGAAACAATTCGCTTATAAATATGAAGAACTGTAGTCATCGCATTCGAAGTATTCAGTGAGAAAATAGTCCAAGTCGGGAGACCCACGCACAGGGAGACGGGGTTGCTTCGGCATTCATGTCATGGCCGGCATGTGACAGCTTCGGACGCGGAGACATGTTGTCGTACACCCTAGGACTATATTCCGGATGCGGCGACCTTGCTGTGACGAGGCTGACCTTGACACTACGTGCCCTTGACCTCCAAGTGAACTGCCCATCCATCCGTAAAGCTAGCTAGCTCCTGGCTAATCAATAGGATCCGTCTAGACCCATCGATCTGCAACAGGTGCACATCGCCTCACACGTGCATACATTATGCATGTCAGTGCTCACACCTGTTACGAGCAAGCAAGACGGCTAGAGTCCAGACGACTGTTTTGTCTAGTTCAGCGTGTCCTCTTTCTCATTTAATCATGTGAAACACATGCCGCTCGCTTAGTTCAGAACAAATCATTTCTGTGCCTTGGAAACTTTAGGTTCTTATGATAATAGGAATACACTACCTCGCAGTTAGAACAAAACCATTACGAAAAAACGTGAGATTAGTTATGACTAGGGCCCGGATTTTGACGACCTGAAAATATTTAAAAAATGACCTGTAAAATGACCGAAAAATCCAGAAAAATGAACTAAAATATGACCCAAAAATGTAATATGCAGGGCCCGGATTTTTATGACCTGAAAATATTAAAAAAATGGACCTATAATATGACCGAAAAAATCCAGAAAAATGACCTAAAGGAGAAAAGAAAGAACACTTGGCTTCCATGTTATTCACATTTCANATAATAATAGCTAAGACAATGTAATCATGATGGCCTCGCCATAGCTCAAGCGGTTAGTCGATGGCTTCCCACCGCGGCGGCCCGGGTTCGATCCCGGGTGTGGTCAAGTGGGATTTGTAGTGGACAAAGTGGCGCTGGGGCGGGTTTTCTCCGAGTACTTCGGTTTCCCCTGCCAATCTTCATTCCACCAAATTCTCCATCATCGTAATCACCCGGGGCAGGCTACAATAGGCAAGTCTGTGGCCGCCGTGCCGAGTGGACCCAGATGGACCTCACTCCCCACTTTGCGAATTAAAAATTAATTAATATAATCATGTTGCTGACGATAACGTGAATAGTTTTATTCGAAATTAGAAATCTGATTATTTTTTTTTCTCTTTTAGCAGATATTTTCTGCCACTTTACTTACTCGTAGATAAAGGTGATTTAACCGGCTGGTTATTCGTAAGAACGTTCGGTCCACTACAAGGACTGTCTGCAAAGAGACAGAGAAAAATGGACACAGTGGTCTAGGTCCACAACCACAGCCTTCATACAGTTCAAGGCCAAAAAGTAAGTGTCACTGCAATATGCGATGATGTTGATGATGAAGCCGTCAATGATTCACGACACGAATTCAATATGCTAAATATATATCTACGAGGGAATGTCAGTAAATAGGTCACAAATGGAAGTAAAATAGCTGTAATTAATGTAATAGGTTTTCTGTGTGTATCACTAGGTGGCAGCACAGTCCAGCTTCATGACAATATTGATAACAGACGCGCATGCGCATGTTCAGATGCTGGTTTCAGTAGTCAAAATGGCGACTGTGTTTGAGAAGTGTAATACTTAACAGGAATATTCTGTTGCGCGTCTTTTTTTGTGGGCGAAATGATTCAATGCAAAGGATATTCATAAAGCAACGATTCCTGTTTACAGTGGGAAAAGTGTTTGTAGCGTAAAGCGATTCACAACTGGGTCGAGAAATTCTCTCAAGGACGTTCGGAAGTCGCAGATGAAGCCCGACGATGTGCGGAAGTGGCTGCGACAACAGTCAAAAGACTTTTACGCTACGGGTTTCGACGCAATAGTAAAGCGATAGGACAAGTGTATCAATGTAGGTGGGGGGAATGTCGAGAAATAAATGATTTGTCCATGTTCGAATATGACGTGTTTTACATTTTATATCCATTTCTGACCTATTTACTGACTCTTCCTCGTATCTGATGTATATGCAGAAATGCAGATCAAGGAAATCGAGTTTGGGACATTTTCTAAAAGAATATAATTTCAGGCAGTCTAGGCAAGAATAAGTTCGGAAAACAAACAAAATAAAGCATATGTTGGCACGATAGTGTCTATCTGGTTTGTTTTCTGAACTCACCGTTGTGCAGACTGCCTCAAATCATATTTTTTTAGTGGATTATACACAACAGGATGCACACCATAAAGATGAATAAAAAAAGCAAAGCTATCCCTGTGCCAGGCCGTGAAGGCCCATAGGGTTGTGAGACGTTGAGAGTCCCACATTATCTAGACAATCGGCCCAAAGATGGCGATAAGGGTGTCAGCCTTACGCGCCGACCGCGCTTTACTCCCCAGGAAAATTATTTAATTAATTCTTGGTACTCATTTCTGTTAGAGGCTGAGTCGACCCCCGGGCCATAGTGCGGCTGGAAGGATTAGGTCAATTGAAAAAATCCTTTGACCTCATCGGGACTTGAACCCGCGACCTTCCGGCTTGTAGCATAAAAGATGGTACATTTTATTAATTTTTAATCGTAAATTGAAGCTTTTGCGAATATGAATTCTTTATGCAAATACTGTAAATCTTTAACGACAGAAACAACAACTGTTTAAAATTACAAAGCTGAAGAAATACTTATGTTTAGGACTCCGTATTAACGCGAAGAAAGAATACGTTCACGAGTTTCATTTACATGCCAATTTTGGCAGTCACGGTGTTCTTGTGCGCCATATTTTAGTCACGTTCCTCATCTCGACCACACATCTTAGATAAACCTTGAAAATAGAGATTAAAATTTATTCACTTACTATTTATGCAAGCATGATTCAATTACTTTCACGGAAGTAAATTTCTGAATTACTTAATACTGCCTAATTATACTCAAAACATGTGAATACATTACAATGCCGCTTTCGTTCTCCTGTTTGGACAGAATCCCACGAAAATTAACGGACCCATGTAAACTGGTTTCAATTAGCAGTATGTAGTATGTTACTCAATTAAAAGAAGCTCTACTAAAAGACATACTCTATATTATACAATAAGCCAAAAGTATTTGTTACTAAATTATGGTCTTTTCTGCAAACCGTTTTGAATTTAGCGAAGTATACGGAAATCTGATATGGGCCTACAACTAAAGTCGTATGAAAAAACTGTTCTACACTCCTCGTCTTAACAGCAACTTGTTTGCAAAACGCATTTTCCAACATTCCTGCACTCCGATTGGTATCGCTTCATATTACTTACCGGTTACCGTTAAATCAACTCAATAAAATGATACCACACATTTTAATGTTGAATAAAAAGTGCACTTCACCGTACACGAATAGTTTTACCTTCCGGGATAGAACGCCGTTTAGTCTGTTGAAGGCGAACCAACGTTTCGGGAGAACATGTCTCTATCTTCAGGGTTGAACAGTAAGCCTAGCAAGAAACTAGCATTTTTTTTATTGCTAGTGGGGTAGGACTAAGTCCCTTATACTGCGGCCACTTCTGGCCTATTGTACTAGCCCCATGATAGGTGAGGGTGATTGTGGAGCAATTGGTGGAATGAAGATTGGCAGGGGAAACCGAAGTACTCGGAGAAAACCTGCCCCAGCGCCACTTTATCCACCACAAATCCCACTTGACCAGACCAGGGATCGAACCCGGGTCGCAGCGGTGGGAAGCTAGCTACTAACCGCTTGAGCTATGGCGCGGCCAAGAAACTAGCACGAAGCGGGTAGCAAACAAAGCCAACAGGTTCCTCCGAAATGTCGGTGGACATTCAATGGACTACACACGTTATATTCCAGAATATACTCTTCATAACCGTTGCTGTTAGAACCGAATATACTTAATCTTACATGTTTCGGCAGAATTCCGCCATATTCAGGGGTATTTAATTAAGCGTTTCATATTCACTCACGGAACAGAAAGAACACTGCTCTGTATGAGGACAGTAAACAGAAGACATTACCATATAACGGTGAGCAAAGTAACTATATATGACGCCCTTTCTGCATTTGCGAGGCACACAGCAACCAGAGGGCAACATCAAATCACTAATTAGTCAATGAACACTTACCCTCAAGCATACATTGAATATTACTAAAACATAAGAATGCATTGTATTTAAATGCATTATAATCACAAAATGTGAACATTTAAAGCCTTTATACTTAATTAAATATCCCTGAAGATGACAGAATTATACCGAAACATCTACAGTGAAAAGAACATTTTATTAAATTGATTAAAGTATACATTTATATCAATTCTATGAAGACACCATACGAAGGTATAAACGGTAGAAGCGACGTCTTCATAAGAGGCACAGATTGCACATCAAGAGTTCAATTTTTTCGCGAAGCCGACGAACATTCCACGCCAGTGTACCTGAGTGTACTTGGTGCAGTTCAAGTCTGCAGTGCATACACTACCTCAACGCCGAACTGCATGAACGAGGTCAAAACTCCACAAGCGAGAGCTTTCACCCCTGTGGATGGCCGTCACGCTCTGCGCGCCGACAGCTTGAAACAGCGGAGGGATTAATAGCTGCCCGATTTGAGCAAATGTTTGTGATAAAATCGGGATGGAGTCTGACAAAAACTGAAATGAACTGAGCGTAAACTGCATTATAATGCACCGCATTGTTTGCTCGCAGCGGGTTTGTTATGCGACGGTTCGCTTGTTATGTATGAACTGACACCTTACCTCTCTTACAGGGCTCGCGTAGTCGGTATAGCGACTGGCTACGGTCTGGACGGTTGAAGGGTCGGAGTTCGAGTCCCGGAAGAGGCAAGAATTTTTTCTTCTCCCCGTCGTCCAGACTGGCTCTGGGGGCCCACCCAGCCTATCAAATAAGGGCCGGGGGCTCTTTCCCCGGGGGTAAAGCGGCAGGGGGTGTGAAACTAACCACTCACCTCCAACTAGTGCCGAGGTCGAGAAAATGTGGAACTACACATCCACTCCCCCATACGCCTCTCTTACCCCTGTAACAGCTCCTATCCTGAACGTTATTTCACAAACTGGATGGGCAGCAGGTTATTGACGATGTTATATCAACTTCATCGGTTATTTAACATGGAAAATACGAGGGAGCAGTCGCGTTCGGTGACATACAAACGACCGAAGAGGAAGTGATTGAGGCTCATTTGAAGGGACTATTCCGACATACGTTTAAAGGTTGGGTGGACAACGACGAAAAACTTCGGTCACGGTAGCAGGTCATCCGGCGAAGATGCCACAAGCACAATGGTTTCAACCTGCTTGCTCGGTAACGTCAACAGAGAAAAAAAGGAGCGTCTCAGTTTGTAATCTGATAATGAGGCAGCGTCGAAGTAATTAAATCGCTAAGAACACCGAGCTCGGTGGCGTAGCGGTAACCCTCTAGACTTATATTTAGAAGGTGTTCGGTTCGAATTTAGGCCAGGCCACCTCGCTACCCAGATTGAGTCCTATTTATAGGTTTTCCTCAGTCCTTCCGAGTAAATATTGGGATAATACTTGCCCCGATTAGGTCATAAACGACGTCTTCCAAATCCATTCATATTCATTACTGTTCAATGATCCAACCATTGAACGCTGTATGGTGCTGGCACTGAGTGTCATATAAATACAAAATTTATACAATAAGTTCTACGAAGAATCTATCGTCTATTTTCCTTTCACTACATATTAAGTAGTTGATGCGACAATGACTGCATAGAAAACACGGCGTCCAATTCTTATACTGTTGCGTGTATTCATGCCGCGGGAACGTATTTACCGAGCCGCTGCCTAGCAATGGCCGTATCTTCTGGATCCGCTATTCCTGTCTATTAGGGTGGAGACACAAACAGCAAGGTGATTTCAGTAACCTTCTTTTGCTTTTTATCGAATTTCCGTATTTTTAGAAATAAAAGGCGCATGAGACCACCTTGCTGTCTGTGTATTCCCATATTTTTTCATTTTCTATGGGGTCCGTGTAGTGTCAAAATAAATATGCTATTTTTTCAAAATAAGACAAGTAGACTAATGTGGGTGGGGGGGTAAGTGCATCCTTCGGCATGGGGCGTTTTATTTCGAGTGAGTAAGATAGATGCCAGAACAATAGCGGAATACTGGGCAACGTTTTCGATGGAAAAAGCGTAATGGACAAGACGGGCATATTAGTGATTTAAAATCAAGGCATATTTCCGCCCGGTGAATATGCCCATAACTGTAGTTAAGTACTTATGTAATATGAGTCCTAAAAGCAGTTAAAAGCGAATGTAACCGGCGAATGACAACAGTAGGCCTATAAGAGTAGTAGTGCCTAACATCCGGCTTCATCTTTGTCAAAAGAATGAAACAAAACATGCACATGGAAGTCCACTAGGTCACTACGTTAAGAGACTCTTAAACGGAGGTAACAAACGTACTTCATGGAGTGAATAATAATAATAATAATAAAAGAAAGAAAGAAAAAAAAGAAAGAAGGTTTTAAATGTAAGATTTGAGGTTTTCACGGTGGTGAATATGAAGAAAGCAGTCTTCTGGCATTTGACACCGTGTATATGTGGTGTTAACCGACGTTTCGGAGGAACGTATCGCCTCCATCTTAGGGTAGAAGGAAAAATATAAGAAATCCGCAAGCGAAGAGACCGTGAGAACCGAACCTCCGAAACGTCGGTTAACACCACATATACACGGTGCCAAATCCCAGAAGACTGCTTTCTTCAAGTTTTTAAATGTATTTTTGTGTGCCGGTTTATCTTGTGACCTACATTTAAGTACAACCGGGATAGGATCTTACAAACAAGAAGATACGACACGAGTTGCAGAGAAAACTACGCCTTCAAGAACCCTTCGTTGCCGCGGGAACGTGTTTAGCGACAGGTGGTATACAGACAGACTCACAGAGATGGACCGCAGAGAAAAAGACGCATCCAACGGTTCTTCTTTGTTTCGTGTACTCTTTGTCGCGGGAACGTTTATACCAGCGGTTGCCTAGCAACGACAAGGGGGATACACATACAGACACAGACTGATGGGAGGCGTTTATTACGTACGCTGTTGAGATGGGCTTACAAGCCATGATATACATCATACAAAGTTTCAAGAAGATTGGTTCAGGAGGCACACAGACAGCAATGTGATCTCATACGCCTACTTTTATTTCTTTTCAAAATAAGGGAAGGAAATTAAAAAACGAGCGACGTACATCCATAGACACTAACGGCCACTCGGCCAATCAAGAAACTTCCACTAAATTTTAAGGAACTCAAGGTCATTGCCATGTTCACTTGTTTTTATACTCACACCGTCGAATCCAGTCCGTAACCTCAAACCCTATTCCCCTGAAGTTCAGTCCTCTATTATTCTCACATAAACTGACTAAACTGTTGTACTGATTTTATCCCTCCCACCGTATTACCCGACCGCCATGTCATCTTCCAAGATTTGATCACTCTAATAATATTTGACGAAGAGCACAAATTACGAAGCTCCTTATTATTCATCCTGTCACTTCCTCCCTCTGAGACATAAATAATCTCCCGAGCACCCTGTTCTCAAACACGTTAAATCTATGTCCTTCCCGTATGGCGAGATGCCAAATTTAACGTAAAAAAAAGACGAAAATATTGAGTATACATATTTTTGGATAAGAGGTGGGAGAACAGGGTTCTGAAGTGCCACGAAGTGCTCTCCGAAACTGAGCCGCTCTTAATCTTCCTTCTCTTTGCGACTGTTGTTTGACCGCCTCTGTGGTCTAGCGGTCAGAGTTCCTAGCTACAGATCCACAGACCCTGGGTTCGAGTCCCAGCGCTACCAGTTGTTTTCTTTTCTTTTTAGAAGTAGTGGGACTGGGACGGGGTCCACTCAGCCTCGTGAGGATAACTGAGGAGCTATTTCAAGGAAACAGCGGATCCGGTCTAGAAAACCAAGATTAATGGTCGTGGGGATCCGTTACGCTGACCACGGAACACCCTCTATCCGCAAAAGTTGGCACTAACTTCGCCGACAAGCGGCGGTCGCTCGGTCGGTATAGTTCGCTTGCGGACTACAGGCCACGGAGTTTGTTTTTGTGACTTGTGTTCAAATACATATTTCAATTTTCACATATTATGGAAGGCTTTATTAGCGTTAGAACTACAATGATTTCGTTGGCATGACATAGAAATATATAGCTATTTAAACACTTACTTCTAAAAGAGCAAAATGAACTGAACTAAACGAAAATCGAAGTAGTACGCCAATCGCACCGAGTTTAAACGAAATCTGCCAGGTTGACTTAATTTGGCCGCTGTTTCTAACGGGCAGACGGACGGAGACCACTAGGCGGCTTTCTATGTCTTCTTCGAAAAGCATCTAAAAACTTTAAATGAGAGTAGAGTTTTAAAACTGGCTCTACTGCACTGAACGTCCGCGATTGTTCAGGGCATGCAGCACGCATTGGTAACAAGAAACGAAGAAAATAGTTCGAGTGAAAACCCTCACGGGAGGAGCCCACTTGGAAGATGTGAGTGTAGATGAGAGGGTATTATTGAAATGTATCTTGGATCATGTTGTGAAAGATATGAACTTATCAAAGGCTCGGGATAAGACCTGGTGGCAGGTTTTGGTATTAACGTAACGAACCTACCCGTTTTATGCCAGTAACCAGCTGAAAAAATATCAACCGTCCAAGAAGAGTTAACATCCAACTTTACCTCAGGTTTTATTTTATTTTATTTTTCGGGATTCGCATTTCATTTACACCCACACTACTGGCTTAGCATTATACTAACAGAGGTTATCTCCATCAACCGTTTACAGTTGTGGATAGTCACATTGTCGGAAACCCTGTGCGTATGGAGGTCTCAGAAAAATGACTGTCATTTTCAATGCTACTGTATTAAAGCGTGTGAGAAGCCAGAAATTTCAAAGAGCTTGGAAAAGGGCTCGCTTGTTGTTAATTTTCTGTTGTTTAAATTAACATTGACCTTGCCTTTAACTAGGCAACCACAGAGAGAGAATTTAATTTACTGTGGCATATTCGCCCAAAATGCTGGATGACCTTGGGGACAGAAGAGGATATTCTCATTTGAAGGAGAAAGCTCTAGATCGCATTAAGTGGAGGAACTGTTTTGGAAGAGACTGTGGACCTGTCGTCTGACAGATTACAGATGAATGAATTCGCCCAAAGAAACAATTGTGGAGTCACAACAGCAGGCCGTTACTAGGCAGCGGCCCGTAAACAACAGAGGAATGGTGTTTTCTGATCAGTACATGCCGATGCCGGTGCATCCAACAATGGAATATGTCATGCCATCTCTAAGCAACAATTAAACTGCAACAGAGGGACGGTGTTTTCTATGCAGTCCGTGCCTAGATGTTACAAGCAGGACTAAGTTAACTGTTGCAGTCAGTTAGCCAGTGAGTTAGGCATCCGCTGCGGTTCCGTCGTTCCGAGCTGTTGCTCTTAGAAGTTGGTAGATGTGGTCAGGGGCCGTTAGGGAACCCAGAGGAAGGGGTACATTCACAGTTGGAAGCCGCTGCCAAACAACGGCAGTGAAGACGTGACTGTGGACAATAGTGTGTGTAACAGTGAAAGAGTGAACTGTAAAGTGTAGTCACGCGCTGTATCAAAGAGTCCAATAAATCCGATCACAAATCTAAAACCCGTTTATAGTCACATTCCAATCACGTGACAGTATAAACCAGCCTACGTCCGAGCTTTGTCCCTGCATTCAGAAATACAATCGTGTAGTCCTTATCAGGCAACACGTTCACAGGAACTCACACGTACAAGTCAGCACACTTGCCACGCCCACCTGTCTGCCAGCCTAGACGGAACGCCTACACGACGCGACACCTGACGTTCTCACGGCGCTGTGAACACTCGCGTCTTCTGAATGTGAAACCGCGTTGTTTGGCAGACGGGTACCATAAGGGATATGACGCCGGGTAGTTTGGTACATATGCGTTCTTTGGGATACGGTTCGGTGCAGTTTGGTAGCCAAGTACGTGGCGCCGTAATGTTTGGCAGGCTGATATCACCGGCACGTGACGCCGTGTGGTTTGTTGGAGGCATCTTCAGGGATGAAATGCATGTAGTTTAGCATACAGATGGGCTATGCCACTGGGACACGGGGCCGTTTAGTTTGGCATATAAGGACTACTACGATCTAACACGGTGTAGATTAGCATATAGGTACCACTGGGACGTGAAGCCAATGTAGTTTGATAGACTGACACCATCTCGGAAGTAACTCCGTGTATTCTGGTAAACAGTTACCTATCTATAAAACTACACGGCAACACTTCCCACAGAACTCCAATTATAACTAGACTAGGGTTGAGCAGCTTTCAATCGAATATACTGTAACGCCGTGTACTTTGGAGAGTGGTCGATGTTTCGGAGGAATGTATCTCCTCCATCTTCAGGATCGAAGAGCAAGCCATGCATGAAACCAGGAGAAGCAGACAACATGCTGAATTGCACATGACAGCCTGATTATTATTGTTATACAGAGTCAGGGTCAGAGTTACTTCACGGCTAGTGGTTTACTGCTAATCGGTTCGTCTTGGCGACAAGCCCAATTGAGAGCACCACCAGAAATTTTATTTTCCAACTGAATACTTTCTGCTACAGTCCGTAAGTAACATCCTCTCTGACGAGATGACAGATCTGTCGTTTACAGTTTCTGCTGGGACTCGCTAGAGCAGTCATTCTCACATCCTAGTCCTCCGGGACTCATGACCAAATTTTACTGTCTCAGATTCCGGGCTCCGCGAACTTGGAGGGCCACGTCCACGTATTTATATCCCCCAGGAACAGGGTGGGCCGGTTATACCCCCAGGCACTGGGTTCTATTTTCAACATTTAGTAACACAGGAAGATGCCTCCGTTATGAAGTAACACATCTCTGTGGTCAGAAACTGGAGGGGGGATGCCAATACAGCAATAAACATATTTATCCTTCTTTTCGATGTCACTATGCAAACGAATTTGGTTCCAAGCACAGAATATATATATATTTTCTGCATGATACAGACACAATGCCAAGCTTAAAAAGCGAATAAAACGAAGTTACTGAGAAAAACAAGAAATCTGTATAGAACATATCGTATAAAACGCCCTAAGGCAAATTCATACAATCTCTTACGCCACTGGACAACATGCAATTACAAGTTTCTAGTGCAACACAGACACAAAGCGGAACACTTGCAGCAAATAAATAAAACACGTCGGTTAATACGGGTACTGAAAGCAGACCATGTAGAGGACGTTTTTTTTAAACTTGGTCTCTGGGATACGCGTGAGGTGTATGTCAAGCTGTGATGGGGCAGTGGCTACAGCTATACTGCCGAAGGAAGGCATTGCTAGTGGGGTGGGACTGCGGCCACTTCTGGCCTACTGTACCAGCCCCAGATGATAGATGAGGGTGACTGTGGAGCAATTGGTGGAACGAAGATTGACAGAGGAAACTGAAGTACTCGGAGAAAATCTGCCCTAGCGCCACTTTGTCCACCACAAATCCCACTTGACCAGACCCGGGATCGGGAAGCCAGCGACTAACCGCTTGAGCTATGGCGCGGCCTAGCACTGTATCTAAGGCCCTGTTATAACCAATACACATACTACAGGGAAGGTATTACCTTTATTGCCCGGTTCACGGTGATGCGCTTCACGGCGACCGGTGCACCGCCGGCTGAGAGGCGCATACGAATTCACGACCGTATTTTCTGGTTCCATTATTCGGGCTTTCTGGCGTTAGAGAGAGACACACACAGGCAGCAAGGCAATCTAATAAGCCTCCTATTTTTTTTTCAAAATAAGGAAAGTAGCCTAATAAACCATATGAGGGGACAAATAAGGAAGCCGATTCAGTGTCTATTTCCAAAAGGTCGCTTTTAATGTTTTATAATGACACCGGTGATAGCGTTTTGAATTGTCTGGTTCTTGTCCATCAAGCCTGGTTTATGTAGCGACGCTTTATATGGCGTCGAATGTCATAATGATTATGAATGGCGCAACGGACGAATGCTGACTGACGAGTGATAACCATCAAAGCGCCATTTTCTGTATTAAACTGAACAGGGTAAAGGAATCCTCTTGTAAGGCTGGAGGTCCACAAGCCAAATTCCGTTTCCTTCAACTGTGGAGATGGTTTTGAAGATGACGTCTGACAAAGGGCAACTAATTCATGAGGCAGCGTCTGCCTTGAGAAGCCTTTCATGGACCCGAGAGTTCATTATCGCATTCAGAAGAGCCACTCAATGAAAGTCACCCCGTTGAATTAAGAACCGTCTCACTGGGCTCCTTTAAAATTGATTTTTCATATTACATTAATAAAACAATTTTATGACCACGAATTAATGATTCCAACCACACAAACGGAGAAGTTCTTAACGGTCTTGACGGACAGGTACTTCTCAGAGTATCCGGTTCCCGTAAAAGAAGTGTATGATATGGTATTTTCAAAGACAAAATTGTGATTATAAATTATCAAAAATATTCGTGAGAATATTCGTGTTGGCGACAAGCCCCTTGAGGACCACGACCAGTAATTTTATATTCCAACTGAACACTTGCGGTTATAGTCCTTATGTAACATCCACCCTGGCTACGGAATGGGTCTGTCGTTTCCAATTGCTGTTGGTCCTCGCCAGGGCAGTCATTCTCAGGTGCGAGTCCCGCGGGACTCATGACCACATTTTACTATCTCAGATTCGAGTCTCCCCCAACTTTAGGGTTAGGTCCCCGTATTTATATCCCCCCGGAAAACAGGATGGCCCGGTTATAGCCCCAGGCAATGGGTCCCCTTTTCGCCGCCTCCTACGACTCGCCTGGATACGGTGGAAGTATTCGAACCCGCCTCCACAGGGGTCGCCTCATTTCCTTTCCCTACATATTGAGTATTTGATACGACGTGGTCCGCATAGAAAACAATGCTTCCAACGGTTGTGTGCGTATTCGTTGCTGCGAAAACGTGTTTACCGAGCCGTTGACGAACAACGTTAAGGGCAGAGGATACTGACACACAGAGATCAATGTGATTTCACAAGACTCTTTTTATTTTTTTCAAAATAAGGAACGTAGGCTAAAATATTGGAAACACTGGGAAGAAACTACACTGGACACATAGGCACGGGTTGGAGGATCATGTCAAAAGTGGTCTTAGAGAAATCGGATGTGAAGATAGAAGCGGATACAGTCGCACCAGGGCGGGCCCTAAGAGCTAGAATCCTGCGGTTCCATAAAAGGGAACTTCCTAACCATGTGAGTAACTTCAATCTTTAAGGGAATATTATGTACCATAGCGTCAATTAGCTCCGCGCTTTACTATGATGAGCGTTAAGTCCACACAGAGACAATATACACGTGCGATTCAAAGATCTGTTACAAGCGCCGTGCTCTCCCATGTTCTTAAATAAATATTTATATTAAATAAAATTCTGCCTGTATTTCTTAACAATAAACTAGAATACTGTTTCGTTATTTGTTAGTCTATTTTTAAAAATAACTGGTAAGCTGAAAAGTGTATACGCAATTCATGTGACGCGACGCCTGAGAGCCGCGATCCCCCCCCCCACCTGCCGAGTGGAGCTTCGTCTAGCAGTTTCCTACGTAACGGATACCTAACCACTTCAGTTCTCGCGGCAACCAATATGCCGGAGACCGTTGCATCGAAAACGGGCACAGAACCCTTCGAGAAGGTGTCTTCTAGGACGCCTGAATTTCGAATATAACGGACTGAGAAGTGCAGAAGTGAAGACAGAATACGACAGCAGACGGAAGTCGGAAGAACCAGAATACGAGAGAATTCTAGGAAAACAGAGGTGCAAGATGCAGACAACAGTGAGGGAATCGGTACATAGGAGTTGAATGTGTGAACTGCTATAACCGAGCGTAAATGTGTTCGTGACATTAGATGAACCTAATCATCAAATCCAGAATCCCCAATCATTAGTCACGCGTACCCCCCCACACGTGACAATAATTAAAGGGGTATATGCTCCTGTTGTACTCGACTTAACCTCCATTCTGAAGCTGTTTACTTTATCTCTCAAATAATGTGCAATGTATAAGTGGTTAATATTTATACTTTTTAGCGGGGAAGGTCGAGTCGGTGTTCAATTTATTGTTGAATTCCCGGTAAGGGCACAGCTGATGAGAGGCCGCAGTTCGGAGATGAAAACACAGCTGTGAGGCAAAGAAGACAGGACTATGTATTCAGGACGAAGAGAGAAGCTGACTGTGAGAACATCAGACCTCCGGACCTACGAGTATCTCCTTACGGTGACAGATAACATACTTCAAGACTGCTGCTTGGGATAGGTTAAGTGAGCAGCCAAACTGACACCACTTTCTTTAGGTCAATGCCACCAACCAAGGATGAACAAAGGTTGGCTTCTTCCATTAGTAAAGTTATAGGGCCTATATAATTCATGAAGTCAGCCCTTGCATCTGATGGTCGTTATGTGGACAGGAAGGAAGTTCTGCAAACAACTTATTGCACCTGCTTTCCTGCTAAGCTACTGTCCCTCCTGGGATGCTGGCATAAATTGTAAATGAGTAATATACTGTTTACTGGCGTTTTTCTGTCCATCACCTCCACAGTATGAATTACAGCTGGTAACTGTCATAAACATTTGATTCTTCCGTAGTTTGCGATATCTAGCTGACGGCAGAAACAACATACTTAAGATGCCACAACGGGTATTTCAGTAGGATAAAAAAGCTTCGTATAAAAGACGTATATATTCCTATGAATTTGACTGCCGGTTTCTAATGGTACAACAACCATTTGCTTCCACATTGCTACTATACAGTCTAAAAACACAGATCTTAAGAAAAGTCATATACCTGAAGAAAAGCTATTATCACATCACATTTCATGACTCTACATTAAGAGGTGCTACTGCCGCTTCCACCTCAGAAGTTCAGACAGACGACGCTGGTAGTGATGGTATAAAATTAAACAAGAAATTCTAGGAAGAACTAATTGCCTACTTTCAAAGTCAAAGTCAAAAGTCACATTACGACTGACGGTCAGTCAGCCAGTCAGTCTTGGTGTCGACCCCCACTGTTTGACAGTTACGTTCTTGTTTTTGTGGAGCGCCCTCTCTAACGAGAGGACGGGCCTGTCTTTTGTACATGTTGCTGGCCCCTGATGGGTGGGTCCTAGAACAGGTCTGGATGACGTGGAGAAAATTCTTGACACTACAGGGACTCGAACTCCGACCCATCGATCGTCAAGCACGTAGCCAGTCACTATACCGACTCCTACACGTAGCCATACATGTACCAAAATGCAATTAGGTCGTAGCAACAACAGGCCCTCCAGTTTCAAGACACACAGACATGTCATACACAGACCTCTCGCATGGCCGCTACCTATACAGGACAACACAAACACAGAATAAACGCAGAGAGACAAGCATGCCTTGAGTGGGATTCGAACCCAAGATCCCACTGTTTGAGCATGTCTTAGACCACGCGGCTATTGTGATCAGCTACGCTTCACTATATACCAAATGTAATCTCAGTCGTTGGATATATACCAACAGCCATGAAAAACAACAAAATTAATTACGTCGTTATTAACTAACAATACTTCTTAAGAACAGAACTGTCACTAATGATCTTTCACTGTTACAAACATTTTCAGCAACACTGAGTACTTCTCCTGCAAGGAATTAAACGTGAACAATTAAAATAACATTTTTTTACAAATCAGTGTAAAGTTAAGTAGAACATTCGTGGAATAAGAATTGAAATCAAAAAGAACTCCATGGCCGCAGTCCGCAAGTGAACTATACCGACCGAGCGACCGCCGCTTGTCGGCGAAGTTAGTGCAATCTTTAGCGGATAGAGGATGTCGCATGGTCAGCGTAACGAATCCCCACGGCCGTTAATCTCGGTTTTCTAGACCGGAGTCGCTATTTCCTTGAAACAGCTCCTCAATTATCCTCAGGAGGCTGAGCGGACTCCGCTCCAGACCCACTACTTCTCAGAAAATCTGGTACCGTCAGGAATCGAACCCTGACCTCTGGATCTGTAGCCAGGAACTCTGACCACTAGACCCCAGAGGCGGTCAAGAATTGAAATAAGTCAATTTAAGTATTCCTACGAAGATCTTATAGCGACACGAGTTGAATTTATGAAACAACTGCCCCGACAGTTAACATTATACCTTGCCAGAAGTGTGACAACACAAGGTGACCCAACACTGATAAGAGTGAAATTCCGTGATGACCATGACGCTACACACTGTTTACGGCATTTTCCCTGGGTACATGTATAGTTCACGAAACTATTATCGGAATCTGCCTTTGGGGGACGTCGCGCAATGAGATCCAAAGACGATCAGCAAAATATAGGGCGGCGCCCACCATTACAGTGTAAGAAGCAAAAAAAGGGACAAATCTAAAAGCAACAAGTACTGTAACTCGTAGGATCAGCAAAAAGACTAGACCGGGGTCTTAACCGCGACCTACGAATGGCGGGATGTCCGAGTAATACAACTGCAAACTACAAACGCAGGATCCCTACAATGACTTATGCTCCCAGAGGAAATGACGGCAATGGAACACTAAAAGTACAAAGATGTTCCAGGTTCCAGCTTCGGTTGTCCGGTGTGGTAAATTTTATGACACAGAGTTTACAAATTCCATCAATGGCTTACAAAGGTAACGTTGTCCCTGTGCTTAACCAATTATGCACTACGCCATGAAGACGTATGAGGGAGCGGATGTATAGACGCACATTTTTCTTGAACTCGACACTAGTTGGAGGTGAGATGTCAGCTTAAAGCCCAGGCCGTTTTACCCCCAGGGAAAGAACCACTGAATGGGAGATTGGGTGGACCCCAGAGTCAGTCTGGACGTGGAGAAGGGAAAATTCTTTATCCTACAAACTCGAACTACAAACCCTTGGTCGTCCAGCGCGTAGCCAGTCGCTATCCTGACTCATATCAATGGCTTACACAGTTTCACGAAAATTCGTGTCTATTAATGTCTGCTATTGAATCAGTCTAGCATATTCAATACAAATCAACTCCCAAACTGTACATGAATGAAACGATATGAAATCGATGTGGCACATGAAAGCAACAAGCATGGAGTAAACGCAAATTAGCCTTCGTAACAACGGAATGTATAACTGTTTAGAATAAACGCAATTAAGGGCGAATGAGTCATAATAGGAAAATTCTTTTAATCCCAGCATGTTCAATGAAAAGTAATGTGAAACCACTTCCAGCAGACAGAAAGTGCTTAAGGCGGAAACGGAAGACAGTCTGCTTGAATAATGAAAGTTTTCAATCCATACAATTATTCTCACTACCTGATTCATGCATTTTAAGCGTGAAGAAGCATTCCAAGTAAGAGCGCACGTAGAACATTTTAATGCCAAGTAAGGCAGCGTCTACACGAGCGCCCAAAATGCGTCCGTTGTAACGAACGTACTTTGCTGAGGACGTTCCTGACGACACCACACAGTTGCAGAATGCGGTGCGTAGTTTTTTGTCTGCAATGGAACCAGAAGAAAGCGTAGCATTCGCCTCTCTTTGTTTATGTCTACAACGGACGTCACGACGTTTGTTACAACGGACGCGGTAACGCTCCTGATAGCGAACCTCGGTTGGGACATTGACTATTCTGCTCGAGATTCTAGTGATCTTCCTTAGTCCCCCCCACGGAAATGTTGGGACAATACCTCAAACCAGGCCATGACAATTTCCTTCCACACCATTTCCAATCTGCTATTCTCCGATACTTCCACAGTTCAGTGCTAAGACGGGTATAGTCTGAGCTATTGACAGCGTCATTAAATAAACCAGAAACATTTTAATGGAATACTGGAAAAAAGGAAGGCAGAAAGAAGAAATATAATTGAAGGACGAAAGACACGTGAGAAAGAAAACTGAAAACGTGTACTCGGAAAAGGCGTAATGTACATAAAAATATATAATTTTTTCACTTCTGATGCGATTACGTTACGACTGGCGATTTACCGCCAATCAGTTCGTCTTGGCGCCAAGCCCCTTGAGACTCACGACCAGCGATTTTTTCAACGGATTTCTTGCGGTTATAGTCCTTATGTAGCATTCTCTCTAATGAGAGGATGCGTCTGTCGTTTACAACTGTTGCTGGGCCTCGCCAGCGCAGTTATTCTCGGGCCGAGTCCCACGGGACTCATGACCATACCTTACTGTCTCACAATATATATGGACAAATACCGTAACAGGATGCTGAAATATAATATTACTGTCTCACATTCGAGACTCCCTTAACCTGGAGGACTAGGTCCCCATATTAATGTCCCCTAGGAACAGATTGGCCCAGTTATACCTCCAGGCACTGGGCTCCCTTTTCGTCGTCTCCTACGACTCGCAGGAGGTATTCGAACCCGCTTCCACACGGGCTTGAACTAAGCTCTAAACTTCGATCCGCTTGTAACTCCACGACACGAACCAACAGAAAACACAGCTCTTCTAATGTTCCGTGCGTGTATTTTGCAGGCGTTACATAGCAACGACAGCTGTTTACAGAGTCACCACTTGGCAATGTGTGTATACGGCACAATACAGATGGGTCTTCTTGCTATTATTATTATTATTATTATTATCATCATCATCATCATCTCTTGTCACAGGTTTATTTCCTGGGATTACTTTTCTTGAACCAGTGATGCACCTCACCACTCAGGCTTCAAGCTTCGCACTGTAGCACTTTCCGTAGTATGTGTGATGATCCCAGGATAGCGGTTTTTTGCAGTGAATCTATGGAGTGCTTACCAGGAATTAGTTCCAAATATTTTCTCAACCCTCTCGTGACTGTACCCGTGGCTCCAATAATTACTATTATTATTATTATTATTATTAGTATGTCCGTTAATTGTATTTTCCTTCATGCCATTCACTAGTCACTGCATACAGCTACGTTTCGACATCCGAGAAGCTGTTATTCAAGACCACGACCTTGAGTACAATGAAATACAGTGTACAATGTCCAGATACTGACCTACGTCAGTTACATATACCTGAACATACCATCGCCTCAGCCTCAAATACGCCGCCCTTCACATCTTTCAATTATTAGTGGGTTATTTAGCAACGCTGACTCAATGACAGATTATTTAGTGACAAATGGGCTGTGAGGATAGGAAACGGCCAGTCAGGGTAAATGATGAGGATTTAGGGGCATATTTCAAGATATTATAGCAACATTCACCCAGAAAAGAGCCCGCAAAACCACGAAATGCTCCTGATAATTGATGACCTGGTCGATAATCGAACCGGTTACTTCTAAATACAAGCCAGATGCGCTACCGCTGGACCACATTAGTCAGGAAATAAATGAGGCTAGGTCTGTGGCCAGCTCGAACCTCGCGATAAACCAACCGCCTTCGACGTGGGATAATCATGGAGCGTTGGCCATGTGTCAGGCAAAGGCACTGCGGGGCGGAATCGAATGTTCAAGATGCATTCTGCTTTTTTATTCGTGTGGTTCTATAAATTTTCGGGTTCAAGAGCTAATAATGACACTGGGCTTTTCGAGGACTGGTACTCCATCTGTTTCACGCTGTAGGTGGTACCTCGGTAATCCGAACCCGCCCGTGTGGGTCCCTGTGAGTCGCAGGAGGCGACGCGACGAACAGGGAGCCCAGTGCCTGGGGGTGTAACAGGGCCACCATGCTCCTGAGGGATACTGTCACGTGTAGGGGGGTACGCGTGACGAAAATAACGGGATTGGATTTACTGGCATTTCTGTTACAATTTCTCTTAAATACAATTAATACAGCGCTATCGCTGATTTACACAGTTGCACACGCACTAGGATTCTCAGTTTTCATTAGTCGTCTCCTAGCACATAAACTTGCACTTCAGGTCACTACGAAGATTTCTTTCCATTTCTTGTTCAATTGCCCTGGAACCGTGGAACTAAACTATAATTCTGTCTACTGCTCACTCCTCCAGCTTACGACTGCCCACAAAAAACTTTTGTTGTTCCCTCTAAACCTTCGGCGCGGACTTACAGAAAACGTCACGCGGTCGCTATCCACTGCTGTGTGACGTCACCGCCTATGCGGAAGTGTGCTTACCGAGCCGTTGCCTAGAAACGGGTTGCATAACCCTGCTGTTCTAGTGTTACGTGTGTATATTGAGGAGGGTTTATTAAGCCGCTGCGTGGCAATGCGTTGATATGTCACGGAGACCTTGCTCTCCAGGTTGGGGAAGTCTCGAATCTGAGACAGTAAAATGTGGTCGTGAATCCCGTGAGACTCGGACTTGAGACTGACTACGCTGGCGAGGGCTAGCAGCAATTTTAAAAGACAAGACCATCCTCTCGCCTGAGAAAATGTTACAAAAGGACTATGACCGCAACTGTTCATTCGGAAAATAAAAATTTTGGTCGTGGGTCTCAAGGGGATTGTCGCCAAGATGAACTGATTAGCAGTAAACCTCCAGTCGTAAAGCAACTCTGACTCCGACTAATCCGAACCCACGTTAATTCTAACTCCCAATACAGTGCGATCGCATTTAATGCGAGGGAGGAGTTCCTGAATACCTGGAATAATTTAAAACTCGCATAATTCAATACGACTTTTGAACTCCATGCATGATTTTTGCTGAATATTTTGGGGTCCGCATTATATCAAACAGTGCGCATAAAGTGAGACTTTATTAATATTTTTCTATATGGCACTATTCCAAATTCTCATAAAATGACTTACAGTACTACGAAAAGACAGCACCTGCAAAAACTTCTAATTTAATCTTATTATCTTACTTCCTAGCAGTAAAATAAATTATTTTGAAACATTATATAATGTGTTAATGGGCCTGCTCTCTAGACGGTAAAGGACGTAAGCGTCTGCCGTTTGCCCCGAGCCCAACGTGTAGTCGAGCGTCTGCGGGCTCCGTTCGTTGTTCATATAACAAATGCACCTATACATTTTCGAAATAATTTTACCATGAATTCAAATTGTTTATTTGAAACACATCACTGCTTTAATTACTACCGATTATCGAAATTGCCATGTAACAGTTTGGGAGCCGGGACAGCTCAGCCGGTACAGCTACCGGCTTTAAGTCAAGGATTAAATTCCCGGCATGGCAAAGTTTTTCTCTGTGTCCAGACCGGCTCTGGTGCCAAATCAGCCTCCTATATAATGGGACCCGGGGCGATTTCCCCAGAGGTAAAGCGGACGGGGAATGAAGCTGACCATTCACCTCCATCTAGTGCCAAGGTCAAGAATGGCGGAGTTATATTTCCGTTCCCTCATAAGTCTTCATGGCATAATGCTTAATTAATTAAGCACAGGAACTTCATTTTTAATGTAACAATTTACATTGTGATTATTACTAGAATTTGTTGCAATTTATAATAAATGAACCAGGAAAAAATATGTATGGCATAAGAATTCCGGCATGTTCGCCATGTCACTGCCCCTACTTCTGAATTACTGAATGCTAACATTTAACATTCTCATATAAGTAGCGTAAAATTCTGATTTCAAGCAAAAACGCTGAAAAATGAATGGTAAAAGTGAGTTTCTACATCTCCCACAGAAAACACATCCAGCTTGTTTGTTCAAAAGAACATTCTTGATTAGTGAACATGCAATTTCGGAAATGTGCGTACACATAACGTAACAATTCTTGACGCTCGCTACCTTTTGTTTAGCTACGTGTAAAGCCGCAAGACTTGCAATTTTTCCTTGCACCTTCGCTCATTGAGAACTGAGTGAATTACACAAAACTTTGCTTTTGAAGCTGATATTATTTAATTGGAGAAGGGCGGAGTGGTTGGGGCACATGACTAGAATGAATCAAAAAGAGCAGCTAGGAACATTTTTTAAAGTTAGCCACAAAGTAGGCGGCAAGCGTGAAGGTCCACACTGAGATGTTTAGAAGATGCAGAGAATGATTTACGAGACGCGAAAGTGAAAAGATGGAGGAAAATGGGAACTATTAGATACCCTGGGTTATGGACGGTAACGGCCTATTTGAAGGCATTATCATGGCATTTTCCTGTAAGGACTAAGGGAAATCACGAAAAAACTCAAGCTGAGATTACAACAGAATACCTCCTGAAAAATGTGTCACCGCTGTGCAAACCCGCTAAACTCCGATGTAAGGTGTACTTTTACATCTCCACGACAATTTGGCGTATTTTTAGCCTTGCATATCATATACCAAGATCATGTTCGTTTGCCTGTCTTACAATGTGTCGCGTAGGTTCTATCTGTCCCTTCGAGTGAAACCGACGACAGTTTTACTGACCAGACTGTCACATTATCTGTCTGCATTATTATGCTCGGTCAGCACATTGCAATTCATGTTCATCACACTGAAGGCGAGTGTTGGACAGGACGACAACGATACATCTCTTCTGTTCAAAGTTAACAAATTTTCATAGGTAGATACGATCTTCTTTGAGGAGAATATCTGGACCGAAGAGGGATGAAGTGGAGAAAACTGCATAATGAGGAGCTTCATTAACTTGTACTCTTCTCCAATTATAATTAGAACGATCACGTCAAGGAGGATGAGGTGGGCAGGGCATGTAGCACGAATGGGGGAGAAGAGGAATGCAAAGAGGATACTGGTGGGAAAGCCATAAGGAAACAGACCACTGGGAAGACCAAGGCGTACGTGGGTGGACAATATTAAAAAGGATCTTAAGGAGATAGGATGGGATGGTATGGACTGGATTGATCTGGCTCAGGACAGGGACCAGTGGAAGGCTCTTGTAAACAGGTAATGAACCTTCGGGTCCAATAAAATGCTGGCAAGTAGCTGAAGATTTGGCTTCTCAAGAAGGGTTCAGCTCCATAAGTAGTTAGTTAGTTAGTTATTGGAGAGGGTGGGTTTCCCCATGCACTGAGACCAGTATTGGTCCATTGTGCTTCCCTCTATGATAATTTACCAGTCTCTATACCCTACCGATATTGGTGCGTACCATTAGTCCCGACTGAACCAGCGAGTTCGGCCTCTACTGGCTTGGCGGTATCTATAATGCTTCCCCCCTCTATCAGAGGCGTTAGAGACTATTGTTGGGCGGAAATGTCCTTGAATTTAGCTCAGTGACCTCCTTTGGAGATATGAGGTTCTTTTACGTGCCGTAAAGCTACGACACGGGACCCACGGCTTAAAGTCCCTCCCAGAGGACTTGTTCCCTGAATTTTTCCGCCCATAAAAATTCCACGACCTCCGCCGGGTTTGAACCCGCGTACCACGAGTCATGAAGTGGGAACGTTACCTCTAGACTACGGAGGCCGCTTAGCTCCATAAGTAAGATACGATATTCTGCTATTGGCACTCCACATTATAGAGACTCTATTTTACGTCATCCGTAACATAATTTTAACAATATATCTCTGGTGTCCAGAAGCCAACTGAAGAGAACGAGTTGGCTACCGAATTTCGATATAAAAATCAAAATTAGAGTGAAGGTATAGTTTCAAATAATGGCTACATAAAATCATGTGGTCAGAACTACTATGAAAGTAACGAACTTTAAAATGATTATGTCTAAAGAAAACTACAAACTCGTTGAAATTTGACCATTTACAGCAACAAAATATCGTAAGATGCCCGGTTCAACGTGTAGCTGTGGGGCACCGAAATCTTTCCGTTTTTAACAAGAGTGCAAAGAACGCAAGCCCAGAACAGGCATTCTTTACAACACGTGACCTCTCCTTATACGTATTTACATCAAACATGTCACTGTCTTTGTTTTATTGGAACATCTCAGGAATGCTTTCAACTGGAAGTCTGCAATCTGGATTTCTCAGATAGCTAGTCGCTGCGAGAATTTGAAAAATATATCATGACGACATGGTTCCTGAGAATGGAAAAATACGACATGCAAATTCACATAAAGTCCAAAAAAGAGAGAAGAAATTGAGAAAAACTGTAGGAAACACGAAGAAAAATTCCAGTACATTCTTATAACAAGAATATAAACAGAATTCTCCAATCCGAATTCAGAGGGGAGAGTTATAATTCAAACACTTTAAATGCTTTGGATGATATGGAAAAAAAAAACAACATGTTTTCCTGACATAGTTTAGATACAAAAACATATTTTGACACAAAGGGGTCAACGTATATACTAATATCACAGAAACTTTGTGAAATTGTAACTAAATGCAGGGTTCGTTACTGATTTTTCAAAGATCCCAAATGTGGAATCCTAGACAAGAGTATATGATAATATTTTTCATTAAGGTTAGGGACGAACTCGAGTAACTTGTGAAACTTGGTCTCTGACATTTGGGGAGGAACACAGACTGAGGGTGTTTGAGAACAGGGTGTTGAGGAGAATATCTGGACCGAAGAGAGATGAAGTGACAGGAGGTTGGAGAAAACTACACAATGAGGAGCTTCATAACTTCTACCCTTCTCCAAGTATAATTAGAATGATCAAGTCAAGGAGGATGAGGTGGGCAGGGCATGTAGCACGAATTGGGGAGACGAGGAATAAGTATAGGATATTGGTGGGAAAGTCACAAGGAAAGAGACCACAGGGAAGACCAAGGCGTGGGTGGGTGGACTATTAAAATGGATCTTAGAGATATAGGATGGGATGGTATGGATTGGATTGATCTGGCTCAGGATAGGGACCAGTGGAGGGCTCTTGTGAACACGGTAATGAACCTTCGGGTTCCATAAAATGCTGGGATATTCTTGAGTAGCTGCAGAATATGCGGTCCCTCAAGAAGGGCTCAGCTCCATGAGTAAGTAAGTAAGTAAGTAAGTAAGTAAATAAGTATGCAAGGGTAGGGTACTGAAACTACAATAATAACCAGGGCCCGGATTTTGATGACATGTCATCTTCTTTTCCTTGTATCCTATGCGATGCTCTTAAATATACAAATCTCGTATATGAGCTGCTGGTTACAGAAATGTAAATTTTATAGGTAATTTTTTGACTTTTTAGGTTTAAGGTCATTTTTTCCATTTTTGGCCATTTTAGGGAATTTTTCTTCATATGTTTTCCGAAATGTGAATAACATGGAAGCGAAGCGTTCTTTCTTTTCTCCTTTAGGTATTTTTTTGTGGATTCTTTCGGTCATTTTTTGAATATTTTCAGGTCATCAAAATCCGGGCCCTGCATATTACATTTTTGGGTCATATTTTATGTCATTTTTTCTGGATTTTTTCGGTCATTTTATAGGCTATTTTTAAAATATTTTCAGGTCATCTAAATCCGGGCCCTGATAATAACCTATTTTCAGGGAATGGTAATATGTTGTAATAATCAGTGTAACGTTATTCATGATGTCTGTACATGTATTTGCAGTAACAACGACAAGATCTAATGCTTTGGAACCCGAACTTTCAATAGTGAGTCTCCTGGCACTTCGTTTAAATTGGTGACTCGCCCACGCTGCCAACACTGTGGCAGAATGAAAACTGACCAAGGTCCAGTGTAAGATTTTGTTATACTAGGACAAAGAGTTCAAAAGAATTTATTGGGTGTACATACACATGTTTACTTTGTGCAGACTTTTCTCATCTTTGAGAAATGTCCTTAAGTAATGTGTTTCAATAAGTAAACGCCTGAACACACCTGCGTATACTAATTACATTTGAAAAGGGGAGTGTGGCGTCAGAAAACCGCACATTCATTTCTCAATGTCCGCTTATGACATCAATGGAACCTAACCCCGCCCTGGAATATTGCGCAATTCTCAAGTCACCGGCCTTGCATCTTGCACCGTGCAACTTATAGCTCGACATCAACTGCCGGCTCCTACATGAGACAGAGAACTGGCCGATTAATGACCTGTCCTCAGAAATAATGACGCCAGCCATTCTCAAGTAAACGTTACTATGATATATGGAGTCTGGGATACCTAGTGGCACTCTGCATTTGTCCAGCGAGGATGTAGGATAACTGAGTTTTGGTTCGGAAAGGCCATGGCGGGTGGCAAGAGTTGACATATCGTTAAGACAATCCGCCTACGGAGACTGACGAAAACCACGAAAGAACTTAGGATAGACAAGATCCAAAGCGGAGGAGTCCAGGATATGAAAACGGTACAACATGGAATTCGGCTAAGTAGGGTGTATTCTTCCAAATTTTATTATGAGGATCTCTGAATCCGTGAAGGTAATACACTTGCATTAAAATTAATCGTATGCGAATTCAAATTGGTAGGCCGATACATTATATACACTCTCGACAGTTTACCCACAGGATAATGGACGGTGAACATGGACAGCTAGAAGGTGGTCGACCTCTTAATTCGAATCTCATGGTCACTGCTCTGAGCTCACGGGAAGGAGTGGATGGCTGAGCGCCTGTCAAACAGACCAGCAACTACTCTGACGTTTGGGTATTCAACGCTGCTTGAGGCTTTACTGCCGCTAGGAAATATTTCCAGCCTAAAGTTCAACGAACGTTTGTGACTCACTTTCATCCCCAGACACCATTCACCAATAAGCATAGCCGTACGATGGAGGTGGCTTGCTATTTTCTCGAGGCACATGACACCTTCCAATGAAAGTACTGTGGAGACTGAGCAATAATTTGTGGCTAACTATGAGATGAGGCCCTACAAACTCCAGATACTCGCAAATATGAAATTAATTGTTCTTTGAACTGCACCATGCACGACAATAACATCTTAATGTAACCTTATGAAATCGCGTTCTTCCTGATGTCAGTATGTGTATATATTTTGTAAAGCCATTAGACATTTCCTGCAGTCTCTTCTTACTTAACAGACACTTTAACCTAGACATATCGCCGTTCTTCTTGTACCATTTGTTCATTCAGTACTAGGAAACAGTCCACACTTGCCATTAGAGTTATTAATATCCATTCTACATGGCAGGTTCATCTGCATTTGTCAGTATATTTAGAGATATTTATCTAGTTACAATAAACGAATCAGAAAATGAAGTAATAAATCAGGTACAGTGTCGAACAGATGTCAATTTAAACCAAAAACTCCGTGGTTTATAGTCCGCAAGCGAACTATACCGACCGAGCGACCGTCGCTTTTCAGCGAAGTTAGTACAAACTTTAGCGGATAGAGGGGTGTCGCGTGGTCAGCGCAACGAATCCCCACGGCCGTTAATTTCCGTTTTATAGACCGGAGCCGCTATTTCCTTGAAATGGCTCCTCAATTATCCTCACGATGTTGAGTGGACCACATTCCAGACCCACTACTTCTCAGAAAATCTGGTGGCGCCGGGAGTCGAAGCCGGACCTTTGGATCTGTAGCCAGGAACTCTTGACCATTAGACCATAGAGGCGGTTTTGACACTGCTTTAAGTAACAGATACAGTAACAAAGATCAGGTGAAACGTTCCTTTTATTCTGGCAATTACACCCAGGAAGTATTACTTACCGTAATTTCTTAACACGTACTACTAAAAGAAATAATCAAACAGGCTACAACAAGCAGACTCTGTGGTAAAGGCATTCCTTGAGCACGTGATTAGTACTCAACCGATCAAGATGTTTCCTGTCACAGAACCTCAAAGTTTAATCATCATCATCATGCAGTCCCGCCAGTGAACCTTATTTTGAATCAACCGAAGAGAGCTCACATTTTTACAGCCGATTTCTTCATTTTGTTAGATCTGGATTTCTCAAGGCGGTGACTTGTATTATCTTCTGGGATGTGACATCGTGTTTCGGAGAAACGGAGCAGAGCTCTGTTTGCCGCCTGCTTCTTGCTCTTTACTTGCTTGGGATACCCTTCGACCCCGAAGATGACGGTAGTATATTCCTTCGAAACGTCAGTGAACTTCTATCCGGACTTCCCGAAGATGTCAATTTTCGATTTCTCCTCTCACTTTACTATTAGGTAGGCCTACTCCAGCAGTTACGGATAGTGTTCAAAGTGTTTCTATCTTTTTGCGTATTTACTGTTTCCTTTAAGCATGCTGTATGCTCAAGTCGTTTATGCGAATTTCATGTGCAACTGTTCTTGATAACTCTTACAGAAATGTTGCAAAACTGGCATACTCATAGCTTCCACAGAAGACCTCTACTCCACAGCGCCCAGACAGGCTCCGAGGCCTTAATCGCTGATTATGTGAAGGTATTCGAAAATGTAAATAGACGTCTCATACCGGAGGCAACGTCTGATCGTCATTACCGAAAGTATGTACGATGGGCCAAGAATCTTCTTTAAATGAAACAAATGAAAATATTATCTGGAAGAAATAAATTTAGGAGTTAGAGCAGGATGCAGCACGTCACTCATACTGTTTAACTAGCTACACGTACCCGAGCTTCGCCAGGGTTTAAGATAGAGGTCTCCATTTTAACTGAACATTGCGCATTGACACAATAATCTTACGTGCACATTTCATCGATGTCCTATGAAATAATGCACATTCCTGCAGAAATGCGATTGGAAGTCACGTTACTCAGGGTAGCGATAGTCTGCCATTCATTTATTTTACGAGAGGGAACCTGGAATGTGGTGTCCTTATACAGAAGTGGAGCACTTCAGAGAATGCATTCAGTTGAAGAGATCTGAAGACAATCGCACTTAGAAATTGTAGGCGAAAGTCATAGGACCGGGACCAATGGCGATGAATTGTAAAAGAGGCCATGTTTATCATAACCTCAAAGTTTAGCAGAAGAAGAAGAAGAAGAAGAAGAAGAAGAAGAAGTTGCACTGCCGCCCCATCTCCTTTCGATATACTCGGAACAGAGTAGTTTCGTCTTCTCTCTTTCCACTGGGCTCAATGTTCCTTCAATTCGGACTGTATGCATATATCTGCGCGTGCATGTGTCTATATGTGTGTGTGTGTGTGGGGGGGGGTGAGATATTAGCAGCCACATCACAACTTCTTATATAATTGCACGGAATCGCACATCTTTTCCCAACGAAACGAAATATCACGAATAACTTAGTGCTCAGTTTTTCACAACGATACATCTTCATGGTGTGGTGCTTAATTTGGGACAGGGCCAACTCCGCACTTGGAATACATGGAATACATACATTCAAAATTGCTGAATACTAGAAAGCACTGAGAACTGTAGTTTTGGAGGAAAGTTTCTAAGAGTTTTAATTTTGTTTCATTTTTAGCCCACTTTCCTCATTTTTTTTTAAATAAACGTAGTCTTATGAGATCATGTTGCTGTCTGTGATCGCTGCTAAGCAACGGCTCGGTAAACATTCCCGCTATAACGAATACACAAGCAACAACATTAGAATTGTTGGACGTTTCGTTCGTGTGATATCAAAGGAAAGCAGGAAATTAATTCTTCCAGAACTTCTTGTTTATTTCTGAAGTGGCGTGAAACCAAGTCCTTTGGTACTGTAGCCTCAAATGGGCCTGTTGTGCCAGCCTCGGACGATAGATGAGTACAGAGCCCCAGTGGAATAATAAATGTAAAAAAAGGTACTCAGGGAAAAAACCTGCACACGGCACTTCGTCCACCACAAATCCCGCATGAACTAATCTGGGATTGAGTTCAGGCCAAAGCTGTGGGAAACGGCCGATTGACTTCCTGACCTACAGCACGGCTCTTTAGTGCATTAATAGGAGTAGAGTTAACGCGACTGGCAGCGTTCTGAAACGAATGGACACCGGCAGACCACCATTCCTGGCATGATCTGATCATTTAACTCCGTGACCTAACCGACCGAGCGACCACCGCTTGCTGGAGAAGTCGGTGAAGTTAGTACCAACTTTAGCGGATAGAGGGTGTTGCGTGGTCAGCGCAACGGGTCCCCACGGCCGTTAATCTCGGTTTTTTCTAGACCGGAGGCGCTATTTCCTTGAAACAGCTCCTCAGTTGTCCGCACGAGGCTGAGTGGACCCCATCCCAGACTCACTACTTCTCAGAAAATCTGGTAGCGCCGGGAATCGAACCCGGGACCTCTGGATCTGCAGCCATGGACTCTGACTACTACACCACAGAGGCGGTCGATGATTTGATCATACCACAAGCAAGAGAAAGCGGGTACATCGTGCCTTGTGTAGGAAACCTCACGCAGAAAAAACATCTTGTGTGAGTATGAATTCCCCACCGGCGTATGAATATTGGAAGTACGTTGAAATTACAATATACGATCATTCTGGTAACTAACTTTCTGTCATTAACTGAAATGACGTACCCTCCTTCCCACAGCAGGAGGAGTATGTTCAGAACACGCCTGTTGGTCCATCTCCTGCGACGTTTCCTCGCTTACGGAATAATTAATATAGAACAGCCAGCTGCTCATACTGGTTCCTTGACCGCGGATTTTTATGGAGGCGATACGTTCCTCCGAAACGTCGGTTCACACAAGATCTACACGGCGCTACATCCCAGAAGACGGCATTCTTCTGTAGAGAACATAACTTGCGAACTGGATAAGCTTACTGCAGGAAATAAATTGAGACTGGAGGCAAGCCATTTATGGGGGTCGAGCAGCACTTAGCGCTGCCAACTGCCATTGCACTTGCTAAGCTGAATTCAACACGGCGTGGGGCATAGCCAGGCGGACCTGACACTGCAAGGACGGAGAGCATGATGGCTGCGAGGATAACAGTATATGCGTTTCTGTCTGCAGAAGCATCAAAACCCTCAACATTTTCGACAGAGGAAACATTGCTTCAAAACAGGGTGTTACACTTTTGTAAAACTGAAGGACACTACCATATTTTAACGTTGAAAACGTTATTCTGCGAGGGTGCAAATGGAAGTAGCCGTGACACTGAGCGTAACACCTGTGCAACCTCTTACGTAACCGCTGACAACTCAAGACCTAGTTATTAGTTAGTTAGTTATTTTAGAGAGGGTGGGTTTCCCCATGCACCGCGACCAGTTTGATCTATTGTGCTTCCCTCCATGATAGTCTACCAGTCTCTATACCCTACCGATAAATGGTACTTCCCATCAGTTCCGCCGAGCAAGCGAGTTCGGTCACTTGCTTAGCGGTGTCTATAATGCTTCCCCCATCTATCAGAGGCCTTAGAGACTATTGTTGGGCGGGAAACGTCCTGGAATTTGGCTCAGTGATCCCCTTTGGGGATATGAGGTTCTTTTACGTGCCGTAAAGTTACGACACGGGACACACAGCTTAAAGTCCCTCCCGGAGGACTTGTTCCCTGAATTTTTCCGCCCTTAAAAATTCGACGACCTCCGCCGGGTATTTGAACCCGCGTACTACGAGTCATGAGGTGGGAACGTTACCTCTAGACTACGGAGGCCGCAACTCAAGACCTATAGCGTATCTTATATTAAAAGTTATATGTAAATGAAAGAATAAAGACTGATCTATCTAAAAATGCTGTCTATTTTATTCCCAAAATAAAATTGTACATTATTCAAACAATTACAAAAAACATGTAATAATTTTCCTTATTTTACAGATTTTCACCACCTGCCACGGATAAACTGGAAGAGACGGATCGGGACATGTTCCGAGTGAAATACCTGAATAAATATGAGCTTCTCAAAAATGCAATCCGTTCTGGTCCTTCGGTTACAGTTCAGGAGCAATGACAATTTGTAACAAATACGGTCAATTCAATCCCTCTGTTCAGACGATGACGCAATACTATAAGCAACACTTTGGGTAATTTTAATAATGAATGTACAGTACATATAGTAACGTTTCAATAAAGCGTAAATTTTAATGTACAAAGTACATTTATTCCATCACAGATCCCAAATTCATAATGTTTTCAACGCTAATCCTGGGAACCAAAGTTCCCCAATATTTCTTTTTTGGGTAGAAAGCAAGCGCAGAAGCAGCCGGGAGAGCACGATGGACGTTGTGACGTAACGACAGCCCACGACATGGAGATGATGCCCTTTAGCCTGAAGATAACGTGAAGAATGGAGAAGATTCTGTCCACTTTCCCTCAGACAAGTCTAGGAGTCTAATAATGGTATCGCTTGAACAACTCGGCAAGATACACTTTCCATACAAAACTGCAGGCAATTAAACGGATTCTGTTATAATCCAGTGGTGTAATATGAAACTGTTTAAACTAAAGGCATGTATTTTGTTTCACGGCGCTGGATGGAGGTATCACAACGCGGTTTGAAAACAAACACAAGCATAGGTTTCGCCAACAAGATTTGTGTAATTTCTTAATTAAAGACTACGTATCCCACGAGCAATTACACATAGATGTGCGTATGCATTCACTGCCGTAAGATAACAGACCTACAAGAGAGAGAAACACAACTATATAGCAAGACTTTAAGCCTATGAAATTCTAATCCGATATTCTGGAATAAAGTTAAACAATGCAGGGGAAATTAATTACCCAACTCGATGGAGAAGAGCCCTTTTTGAGAAGTTCGTACTTACTCAACTAGTAATGAAATATCCAACCATTTTACGGAATTGGACCGCCTCTGTGGTCTAGTGGTCCCGGGTTCGATTCCAGGCGCTACCAGATTTTCTGAGAAGTAGTGGGTCTTGTACGGGGTCCATTCAGCCTCGTGAGGATAACTGAGGAGCTATTTCAAGGAAATAGCGGCTCCGGTCTAGAAAACCGAGATTAACGGCAGTGGGGGGTTCGTTGCGCTGACCACGTGACACCTTTCATCCGCTAAAGTTGGCATTAACTTCGCCGAGAAGCGGCGGTCACTCGGTCGGTATAGTTCGCTTGCGGACTACAGGCCACGGAGTTTTCCTTTATGGAATATGAAGTTACATTACCGTGCTCACATGAGCCTGTCACAGGTCCCTGTTCTGAGCCACATGAATCCAGTCCACAGCCTCCCATCCCATTCCGTGAACCTTTTGAAGCACAGATTTCTTCTAAATAATATATAAAAAAATCGTTCCTGTCTCGAGGGAAACAGTGTCTAATATTATAACGGCCAACTGCACAAGGCAGTTTAGTGGTATAACCAATCTTTATTCTGAGAATCATACAAAATATATACTTTCTACGGACAAAATGCTGAGTTTCTTGTGTGTTAAAGCAGATGGTACAAATACAAATGTAGTAACTACATCGTATTGTTATGTAAATGTTATTTGATAGTAGCGTAGTTAGTTGAGGCACTATACTACAAGCCGGAAGGTCGTAGGTTTCATTCCCGATGAAGTAACTGGATTTTTCAATTGGCCTAATCCTTCCAGGCGCACTATGGCCCTGGGGTCGATTCAGCCTCTAATAGAAATGAGTACCAGGAATGTTCCTGGGAGGTAACGGGCGTCCGGCGCGTAAGGCGGACAACCTTACCGCCATCTGTGAGCGATTGTCTAGATAATGTGGGATCCTCAACGTCTCACAACCCCATGGGCCTTCACGGCCTGCTACAGGGATAGTTTTACCTTTTTTTTTTTTACCTTACCTCCAACCGGTCGTCCAAATTTTCCTAACAAATATTTTAAAACATTTACCTTCTGCCCCATGTGAGCTACATGCCAGGCCCATCTCAACATGCCTGATTTCATGGTCCTAATAATACATTTTGTGTCACACCTTAATTCGTGATACACACACGTCACTAAATTCGACACAGAATCACGCAAATCTACGTGTTCCAAAGTCTGCTTCAACAGCTCTCCACAGATGGCAACAAAACAACCATCAATGAAGAATTGTTAATAGTAAGTTCGAACACATATACGGTGAATTTAGAGCTCAGTCAAAATAAAGATACAATAGAGTACAAATACAAATAAAGTACAATAGGGCCATATGCAGACGCAATGCTCAACCACTCCTAGGCTGGGGCCACACGAGCGCACATAGTACGTCCGTTGCAACGAACGTACTTTATGACGCACGTTGCTGAGGATACCACACAGTTGCAGAATGCGGTGCGTAGTTTTATGTCTGCAATGGAGCCAGAAGAAAGAGCAGAATTCGCCTCTCTTGTTTTTTCTACAACGGACGCATTTTGTGCGCTCGTCTGGCCCCAGCCTTAATCTACATAGTGTCACGTGTAGGGGTGCACGCGTGATGATAACAGCGGGTTCTAGATCCGGTGAATGGAATTATTTTCGTTCTTTTACAATTAGAAAAATTAAATAACGTCTTCAGCTGCCTTCTGCATTCCCTTCGACTGACGGCTTCTCAGCTGCAACTGAATACGTATCTCACAAACTGCTCTACTTGGTAACACGATGAACTTTGAAGAGTCTGTAGTCTCTCAAACTCTGAGTTTGATGTTCCATTTTATCCTGAACCGTTAGTTGTTCAGTCATCTGAATTGTGTATGGATGATAGCCCAAATCTTTGTGTCCATGATGTGTATTTATGCTTACCGTCTTACAGTGCACGCTTTTTATTTAATTTCACCTTTCTCTTCACTTTTACACTACATATTTCAGCACTAATGTGCCATCTTCAGGTGTGTCTCTACGCACGTCAAACTACTGCACTGCATGCCATGACGTCTTCATTCTAAAATGACTAAAATGTGTATTCGTCATGTATAACAATAAATTCTAAATATTAAAACTTTTCAGGATTCGTCATCCTTACGTCGTATCTCAATACGCGAATCACGCCAATCCTCCTCTATGGGAGCACTCTTCCTACGTTCATGTGTGTATTGCGTGCTCTTTGTTGAGTCTTTCTCTTGTGACTGCGTGCGTTGTACAACGCATAAATACACATCATGGACATGAACCAGTGCAACAGGACGCTAAAATATAACATTAACAAATCTTTGTGTTTGAAATATGTAGAAGCAATGAATGCCGCGATACTACGCGGAACTGACTTATTTCGCATTCACATTCTTTCAATGTTTTGGTGTGCGAGCTGAACATGCACTACCGGAAAATCTTGACGTTCCTTCAACAAAAATAACATTCATCCTCCCTAAAACTGCTCCTCCCTTTCAATACATCCAATTGTAACCTAAAAGTTCTTTCCATCTGCAGAATAGGCTGTATTCGAAAAGTTTCAACAGCAAATTCATATTGATTCAAAGACGAGCCTGCCATGATTACTGTGAAACTGCATAGTCACGAGCGGCCTCGTACACATACAACTCCCCCTTCAACAGCAGCGTATTAAAACGAAAGATCTGAGGCGATACTGTAAAAGTAAGTAAAGCTATCCCTGTAACAGGACGTGCAGGCCCATTGGGTTGTGAGAGGTCGAGGCTCAAAGATGGCGGTGAGGTTATCAGCCTTACGCGCCGGCCGCCCTTTACCCTCAGGAATATTCTTGGTACTCATTTCTGTTATAGGCTGAGTCCACCCCAGGGCTATAGTGCAGCTGGAAGGATTAGGTAAATTGGAAAAAAAAAAAAAAATCCACCTCATCGAGATACGATTTCTCAACTTTGCGGCTTGTAGCATACTGCCTCAACCAACTACGCTACCGCGTTATGTTCCTGATTATGCAACTTTTTCTAACCTATTACTTCACTTCTCTTGGGTCCAAAACTTGTTCTCAAACAGACTCAGACAGACCTACAAGGATCCAGGAAACACGAGGAACATGTGTGTGCGGGCTCTAGTGAGATACTGTACGTTCGCTTTATGCAGCTTATGCAAGGAACGTACAAAAACGGCTAACATACTTTGGTTTAAATAAGAAAAATGACTACTCCTTGGGTATAACAGCATCACGAACTCTCCAGTATCCTCTCTGTACAATGATATCGCCATGCACCAAGGCGGAACGTGTTTTACGACGTTACACAACATGGAAGGGGCTTATTCGTGTCTAGCCGAACAGGACACAAAGGTCTGGGGGGTTCCCATCCAACACAATACTGCCTTGGGGATGTAAAAGTAGGTTCTGAATCACATTCCTATCGTGTATTGTTCACACAAGTGGTTTTTATTTAGTTTTTACTATTATTCCTGTTTCGGTATATACAGCTTTAAAAAGTATTCTTACGCCGTGTAAAAAACAGTGGCCACAAAAGTCACCCTCTCTTCACCATCACGAACAGAAGAACTTTGTTTATTGACATTTTAAGCAGAGACAACCTCAAATGGGGGTGAAATGTGAATCGTGTGCCGCATCGTCGCATTTTATGGAGCAGGATAAATAAGAACGAGCTATAGGCTCATATTCTATGGAATGTAAAAGTTAAAGGACAGCTTCTTGCCTCTTTATTTATATATAAAAGGACCATCTACTTTTATAGTTGGCGATACTTTCCAGCATATTTCCATCTCACTCACCTGCCGCTCTACGCCAAAAGGATCCTGTACAGGACAAATAAGACACGAGAGTTAATGCCTGACAAGCAAGAGGATATCAATGCATGCACTTTAGTGCATTTGCATTATTCTTCGCGTATATCTCGATATCCCAAATAATCATGAAAAAGTCCCAAAAGTAAGGATGCTGACTGGGTCAGGTATACCAACACTGCGAATTCCATAAATGTTCTATAAATGATTCATTATCCGAATATTGCTAGACATTTTTCACTGTCTGAGGTACCACATTTCTGTCATAATATTCGTATAACGTTGCAAACATTTTATATACAATTATGTCCACAGACTAGAATTAAATCGTTCACAGCGATCGCGTGGTCTAAGGCGCGCGTTGCGGTCATGTTGTCCCGTTCGGCAAAGGCCTTGTGGCGAGCCGATCTCTCGCCCATGGAACTTTATAAAATGTCTAAAATAATCAGTGTTTTAGAATAACTGTGAATTTCAGCAACCGAAGAAGAAAATTATATAATAACAGATGATACTTCTTATAACTAAATGTCACTTTAAACTTACTTACTTACTCATGGAGCTGAGCCCTTCTGGAGGACCCACCAATTTTTCAGCTACTCAAGAATTTCCCAGCATTTTATGGAACCCGAAGGTTCATTACCGTGTTCACAAGAGCCTTTCACTGGTCCCTATCCTGAGCCAGATCTATCCAATCCATACCATCCCATCTTATCTCTCAAAGATCCATTCTAATATTGCCCACCCACCTACGCCTTGGTCTTCCCTGTGGTCTCTTTCCTTCTGGCTTTCCCACCAATATCCCACACGCATTCCTCGTCTCCCCCATTCGTGCTACATGACCTACCCACCTCATTCTCCTTGAATGTCACTTTAACAATGACAGAGAATACCGAACACAATTTATTCGAACGCCTGATTTTAAAGCGAAAAAAAAAAACAATATAAAAGCCAGACTCAATACAGACTAAAAAGAAAGTGAAAAGAACCCGTTTGACATAAATGTGCCATTAAACGACAATCTGCAAACAATGTTTCCAGAAAAGTTAATAAAATTTACGTAGTTCAAGCATGAGATTAAAGCTATACGGCATGAAAGTACATACCTATAATAAAATCAGATATCAGAATCATTCCACACACAGCAGTAAAACAAATGAATAAGTTAGGTCTTGCCAAAAAACTAGTTTCATCTGTCACCCAGAAATCGATGTTACTAGCACATGTCATGTATTCCTTACATTTCTGTAACAACTAGAATTACAGAAACTATAAAATTCAACTTCGTGGTTAATTGCCCTCCAAGTTAGAACAAACTTGTCTCTGTCGTTGACATGATGGTGATATCTCACTGGCAAGCCAAATCCCACAACTGAAAATAACCCACAAAGAGGCGAGCAATGTAAATAAAAATAATAATTCAATTCCTTTATTTGACTGTTTAATAAAAGCGAGCAACCCATTAAGTGGCGAGCAATGAACGTATACAGAACCAAAGCAAGACTAAGAACTAGATCAGGCTGCGCCATAGATCAAGCGGCTAGTCGCTGGCTTCCCACCGCGGCGGCCCGGGTTCGATCCCGGGTCTGGTCAAGTGGGATTTGTGGTGGACAAAGTGGCGCTGGGGCAGATTTTCTCCGAGAACTTCGGTTTCCCCTGCCAATCTTCATTCCACCAACTGCTCCACAATCACCCTCACCTATCATCTGGGGCTGGTAAAACAGGCCAGAAGTGACCGCAGTACAAGGGACTTAGTCCCACCCCAGTAGCAATAAAAAAAATAACTAGATCAAGAATTAAACGCTAAAAACTAAAACAACACAACCGATAACAAGTTAGTACATTATAAGGAGCCATTAACTAAGCATGATTAAGAACGGAAAAAGTATCCTCAGATGAGATAATGTGTTTATTAAAAACGTCTGGAGATTTGCAGATGGTGTGCGTAGATGTGGCACACCATGATGGTCTTGAGACATTACTGACATAAAAGGTGGAAAAGTGCCCAAGTTACTTAGTGGATACATGGGAACCAGCGGTATCCATAACAGAACAAGAGTTGATTTTGCTCTGGGAAACATTAACAAGAAACAAAGCATCGAGAAGTTATGGTCTGGAATAAAGTGATCTGAAATTTTAATAATTAAACAAGACCGGCTCAGAATTGTGGAAACTGGACTGAATAAATCGACTGCAGCATCTATTTGCCAGCTTTCTTTGTATATTTTCAGTTTTACAGGCTGTCACTCATTCGCTTACTTCCGTCTATAATGCAAACACAACTTTGCACTTTAAATGTTATTTACAATCACATCTAAAAAATAACACATTTCATTTACATTTGTGGTTACAATTACATTTGTAAGATTTGAGGCTTTCACGGCGGTGACTATGAAGAAAGCAGTCTTCTGGGATTTGGCACCGTGTATATGTGGTGTTAACCGACGTTTCGGAGGAACGTATCGCCTTCATCTTCAGGGTAGAAGAAAAAATATAAGAAATCTTAAGTGGATATAGGGTGTCTCATGGTCGGTGCAACGGATCCTCACGGCCGTTAATCGCAGTTTTCTAGACCGGAGCCGCTATTTCCTTGAAAGCAGACTGCTTTTACCGGTTCTCACGGTCTCTTCGCTTGCAGATTTCTTATATTTTTTCTTCTACCCTGAAGATGGAGGCGATACGTTCCTCCGAAACGTCGGTTAACACCACATATACACGGTGCCAAATCCCAGAAGACTGCTTTCTTCACAATTACATTTGTTTATTTGTTGCAACATGTTTCGACCTCACAAGGCCATCATCAGGCAACTGTTAATTGATCTAAATCACTGCGCTGCATGGGCTCACACGTCAATATATTTACATACTATTATTGTATGTCGTCGTATTCGAGAATGTACTTTCGCACTTTTCCTCATGCTTCGTGTATTTTCGCGTTGCCGGGTTCACGCTGTGTTCCTCTGTGCGTAGTTTTCCTTGGTCGGGCGTGTCAACGGTTGCCTGCGATGGCCTTATGAAGCCGAAATATGTTGCAACAAATAAATCGAAAATTTGATTTTAATGACATTTTATGAATTTTATGTGATTGTAAATGATATTTTAAAATAAAACATTATGTTTGCATTATAGATGGACGTGAATGAGTGAGACATTAATGCAACACGATGCTGAAATATAATATTATTATTTGCCAAACTAAGTTTTTTTTATTGCTAGTGGGGTGGGACTACGTCCCTTGTGCTGCGGTCACTTCTGGCCTATTGTACCAGCCCAAGATGATAGGAGAGGGTGATTGTGGAGCAATTGGTGGAATGAAGATTGGCAGGGGAAACCGAAGTACTCGGAGAAAACCTGTCCCAGCGCCACTTTGTCCACTACAAATCACACTTGACCAGACCCGGGATCGAACCCGGGCCGCCGCGGTGGAAAGCCAGCGATTAACCGCTTGAGCTATGGCGCGGCCCATAATAAGAAGTTAATTACAACAATAATCTAGTCGGCTGGAAACTGGAACACTTCTTGAATCGCTACGGCCTCATTCGACAAACTCTTTCTTGGAAGGTCTTCCCCGGTTCCTTGATCCATGTCAATTGTAATATTTTAATATTTCCTGTAGCTTCTGTTGACATGTTGAATCCAACTGGTTTTACGCTGGAAACTTTGCCTAACATAGTTTCTGTTTTCTTTTAATATGCCCTCAAGAAGTAAAACATAGTATACACACATAAACGCACAGTTTGGCTTTGATTAGAGGCGAAAGACAAACTGCAAAATGTTAGAACTTTGTTTTCGAAAAGAAAATATAGCATGTAGAATTTACAGCCGGTTTCAACTGAGCCACCTGCTTTAAAAACATTACTATTTCGCCATTCCAGTTAGTCAGTTCAGTGTTGCGTATCAACTACAGAAAGGAGCAGTCTCTTAGAACGTGGCATCATCATTTGGACGACCCTAACTAATCTAGAGAAATCTGTGTAGTTGTCAAGATGCATACCACAGTTAAATAAAGATTGACACTACAGCTTAAATAGACTGACCACAGAAGACGTCGGTTGATGTAACATAAAACGTTTTCAAATAGCCAGTATAAGTCAAAGCAGTTTATGTATAGTATGTCTCATTACGTTGAGGCACGCGGTAGTGTAGTTGGCGGAGGCACTATGCTACAAGCCGGAAGGTCGCGGGTTCAAGTCCCGATGAGGCGATTGGATTTTTTTTTTCCAGCCGCACTATGACCCTGGGGTCGACTCAGCCTCTCACAGAAATGAGTACCAGGAATCTGCCTGGGAGTAAAGGGTGGCCGGCGCGTAAGGCTGACAACCTTACCGCCATCTTTGAGCCGATTGTCAAGGTAATGTGGGACCCTCAACATCTCACAACCCTATGGGCCTCCACGGCCTGTTACATGGATAGCTTTACTTTACTGGCTTATGTCTCATTACGTTATCCTGATCTGATCAGCAGTTAGGGAGACATGCAAATGCTTATTTCGGGCATCGAGTGAAGTGCCTGTAATGTCTGGTAAAACGGCAGTGAAGAAGCATTTTATTTTGCGTTTTTGTTTCATAGTTATTGGAACATGTCAATAGAAGTCATTAAAAAACTTATATTCAAGCTGCTTGCCACCTGCTTTCAAGCTGGTCTCTTGCTCAGCTTATTCTTCGGTATTATACTTAAGCATCCTGCTGCACTCTATACGATATATGACATAAACACCGTCCCAAGTGCAACAATTTATTGTAGTTCTTTTGTCTTGTCCTCTTCTACTCTACATGTTTCGGCCGCAAACGGCCATCATCAGGTGTATGCACTTACGTAGCTGTTACACTGCATCTAGTTTAAAATTTAAAACCCTAAGTCTTCCCAATTGCTCTTTTCGTCGTTACTGACAGGTTTCCATTTATTGGAATCTACTTCGCTGATATCTGTCTGCTTTGTGCATTATCTTTGTTGCCTACACTCGTCAATTTTGTTTATTATGAACTGGCACTTTTAAAATCTTCAGTTCTAATTTAAAAATTCTTTAAAAATTAAAATTCTCAGAGTTACTCGCCCTATGTCTGTAGTGCTGCAGCGGCTACTTCTTGTTTTCAGCACTGTTATTCTGTGTAGGCTCCCTGTGTGCGGCCGCTGCTTATCTTTACTACTATCTTCGACCCTGAAGATGGAGGCGATGCTCCTCCCAAACGTCGGTTTACTTTCAGCGGACTACGTGGCCTTATATACCACAAGATAGTACTCATCATATTGTCGCGTTACATAGGCAACACGCGACACATGATTTCACGCAGGTTTCAGATTATTCGTTTATTGAACGCTCACTTCTACACAAGCGGGTACAACTATTATCAGTTTTACTGTCAAAATGCAAACTTCCACTGTTCTCAACTAACTATATCTCGACGACTGCTAATGCTCCAATGCTTCTCATCTGAGTCTTAAGTCTCATTTTACGACCGACGGTCAGTCGGCCAGTCTGTTTTGGCATAAAGCTCCTATCTGGGGCTCATGACCAGGTATTTATTACTGTTTGACAGTTATGGTCTCGTTTCTGTGGGGCGCCCTCTTTGACGAGAGGATGGGTCTGTCTTTTGTACATGCTGCTGGTCCTTGCTAGCGCAGTCTTTCTCGGGTCCGAGTCCCTTGGTACTCGCGACCATATTTTACTGTCTCAGATTTGAGACTTGCCTTTTCGATGCCTCCTACGACTCGCAGGGTCACGGTGGAGGTAAACGAGATACGGTCTGGTATATTCAACCCCCTTAAGTAGGCCTTATGCGGACTGCTTACAGAACACCGTTCTGAACAGTTCGGTTTTGCCGTTGTCATCCAACGAACCCTCTGTTGTCCTTTCATCTCCGGGAAAACGCGTTTGTTGCTTAAGGCATTCCCAGGCAACGGCCCACTGTTACTGCGTTTTCCCGGCACGTTACAATATTCTCTTGAAGTCGGAAACAGGCCAATGGCCCATATCCTTGAAGAAGAAGAAGAGGAGGAGGAGGAAGACGTGGTGGTGGTAGTAGCAGTGGTCTGTACCTCACTCTGAGTGTCTACGGAGTGTAAGCAAACAACTGAGAGTCAAGCAATAAGACGAGTTAAAAGCGTAGTTCTCAAACTCAGTGTCCACAATGATTTAACTCAATAATGTTGTTAACCAAGACAGTGATCGAGTGTTCCGCGCGAAGCGCATTACTCCGGCCTGTAACCCCATAAAATGAACACGCCATCGCCTGTCGCCGATATCTTATTTGCATGTACTCCGTAAACATTTCGAACAGTGTGCAGCACTGCTATCTAAGAGTCAGCATTTTCACTATTCCTGAAAAGGGACTCACTGTTAAGCTTATCGTGCTACAGCATGACACGGTACAGAGTCTGAATTACTTTTCGTTACAATTCCTTAAAATTCATTACACGAAGAAGTGNCAATCTAGCTTTCGGCATATCATATGATTTTATTTTTAAATTTTCCCTGTGCTACGCCATGAAGGTGTATGGGGGAGTGCATGTATAGATCAACATTTTCTTGACCTCGGCACTAGTTGGAGGTGAGTGATCAGCTTCACGCCCCAGTCACTTTACCCCCGGTACCCATATCATATGATATGCCGATAGCAAAATAGTAACTTCTCCAGGTGTGTACTGTACGCCCGGAAAAGTTACTATTTTACAGCCACTGGCTTTATTAGCTATTCATTTCCTTTTATATACTAAATAATTTGCGACGAATATTACTTTCTTCAGATGTCGCATCAGGTAAACTACAAGGGAGAGTCAGTAAATAGGTCACAAATGGAAGTAAAACAATTGTAATAGTCTAACTGGTTTCTGTGTCCATGATTTATTCTGACCGTCTTGCAGTGCATACATTTATTCACCTCACTCTTCTCTCTTGCACTACATGTTTCAGCACTAAAGTGCCATCTTCAGGTGCTTTTCTATGTACGTCGAACTACTTCATTGCATGCCCTGTTGTCTTTATACTAAAATGACTAAAATATATATTCGTCACATATAATGATAAATTTTAAATATTAAAACTGTTCAGGATTTGTCATTCTTATGTCGTATCTCAATACGCAAGTCACACCTATCTTCTTCTATCCGGAGTATTCTTCCTACTTTCATGTGTGTATTGTGTTTTGTGTTGTGTCTTGCTCCTGTGACTGCGTGTGTTATACTCTGTTTCACTAGGTAGCAGCACAATCCAGCTGCATGACAGTCTAGGTAGCAGACGTGCATGCGCATATTCAGAGACTGATTTCAGTTGTCAAAATGGCGACCGTGCTTGAGGAACATACTACCGAAGAGAAACGTTTTATTGTGAGTTTTCTTGTTGTCAGATGGACTCAATGCAGATGATATTCATAAAAAAAGTTTCCTGTTTACGATGGGAAGTGTTTGTCGCGTAAACCGATTCACAACTGGGTCAAGAAATTCTCTCATGGACGTTCGAAAGTTGTAGATGATGAAATGAAGGTGCGGAAGTGGCTGAGACAATAGTCAAAGGACATCTATGCTGCGCCTGCGGCGCACTTGTAAAGCGATGTGACAAGTGCATCGATGTTGGTGGATGACATGTCTATAAATAACTATTTTTCCCCCAGGTTCGAATATCACTTTTTTTACGTTTCATGTCCATTTGTAACACTTCTCTACCCTTCTGATAATACAGGAATTTCTGGCATATTTAAATTACTCCATATCATATTGTACAATTCTTAATTGAAATGTCCAATGTGGATTATTATGTCCCTCTGATATCAATACAGTACCATATAAGCCACTCGTATTTTATTGTGAACTCTTTGAACAGAAGATCGAGATCTATTATTTTTACTTCACGATGTGAGAAAGTACCGGTTCTCAGAAAACTCATTGCTCTTTTACTGACCCATGAACGAGAAATGTTGGGAACCGATCATTTTAGACCTATTAAAACCAAAATTAAATTCCACAGCGAACGCTTCAGCAATCCCTCGCCCCCAGTGGTATATTTCAGTGAAATCCGTCCCGTACTTTTGGAGATGCCACGCCGACGGATATATCACCTCTCTATTGTGTGTGCACCTTAAGCACTTCGTGTAAGAACACACAAAATGTATAGCTGAGGAGTATCCACGACGGTTAGGGTCCATATCACGTTTCACAAAATTCGTCGGACGATCCGTCCACATGATAATATAAATCTATCATTTTTTCAGAATAAGAAACAGAAAAGGAGAGTAAAATTTTTCGTTGGTCTCTCAGTTACTTGCCACTCTGAACGTCATTTGTGCTCCTCAGACATTTGAAGAGTTCGCGTCTTTTCTTACTTTTTATAAAGGAGTCGAGACATCACTGTTCCGGCAAAAAGGATTCAGTTAACAATATTTTGTAACACAACACAGACTTTTAACTCGTGAACACTGGGATCGGGGGGTTTGAAACCCATTCGTGGCATGGACGTGGGCCTATAGCCGTGGTCTTGCATTGTGTTGTGTTCTGTAGGCAGAGAGGCCTTGACATGGGCCGATGCCCCGTCCAACGTGTTCTCTAACATCTGAAGGCTTCGTTGTTCCTATCAGAACAGGCCCTAATCCGAGGAAGAATATTTTGTTTTTAGCTTTCATTTTCGCAAATCTAAGGTAAAATATCCGTCCGATCGATTGAATTTGAATGCATGCTACTCAAGCTGATGTGGTAATGTGCATCCAATGAGACTGTTTCAGTTACTATTCTGTCTGCGTAAACACTGATGTCCAATTAACGAGTCTGGGAGAAAAATATATAGTGAGGCAGAAAAAAGGGCAATGCAAAGTCTGTCCTCATGAAATGCAAATCTCACCTTCCTAGAAAACAGCCGGTATGATAAAAGAGGGCCGATCACAGTGGCCGCGAGGTCTTCGCTCGTGGGTTCAAATCCCACCCAAGGTATGAATGTCTGTGTGTGCATTTATTCTGTTTGTGTTGTCCTGTGAGTAGGTAGCGACCTTGCGACGGGCTGATCCCCCGTCCAAGGAGTCCTACGTCTGTGTAAAAATATTACGAATCTGAAGAAGAGGCCAGGGCCGAACAAAGGGCTGTAGTGTCATTGATGAATGAAATTATAAACGAGGTTCTGGGAACGACGTCAGGGCGGTATAAACATTTCACCTAATGCAGCGGTACCGCTCATAATACGTAAGTTAAGACAATGTACGTTTTGTTCGTAGCTTGCGATTTTTATTTTTTGAAGCGTTTGCTAGTCTCAAATATCCAGTGCAATAGAGCCGCCTTTAAATCTGCCAGCAAGCCCCGTAGACATCACTGGGAGCTCAATAATTATGGTTCCTATACCTGCGGCCAAAACTGTGTCTAGCAGGAGACGGAGTTAAGAACGGGGTTAAAATTATAACCGAAAATGACGCAACCTTCAAGATGGATATTACTGATGAAACTGATGATACCTCACGACAGAGTATTCCAGAGCGGGGCTTTAAGTAAAGCGAGATACGTACCCCCACGGATGGAGTTCAACAACTAAGGAGATGAAGAAAGTCGTCTTCTGGGTTTAGGCGCCGTGTAATTTTCGTTTTGGCCGACGTTTCGGAGGAACGTATCGCCTCCATCTTCAGAGCAGTTGAATGGCTTGGAATGCAGAGAGCAGTAGCTGTAGTGATAGGAAGTGCAGTAGCTACTTCGGTTCTAATTTTAAATCCTTTAAATTTTTTCTCTAAGTTTTAAAATTTAAAAATGTCAGGGTTACTCGCCCTATGTCTACAGTGCTGCAGCGGCTTCTTGTATTTAGCACTGTATAGGTGTCATTCTGTGTAGTCTCCTTGTGTGCGTGCCGCTGCTATTTTATAAGTGCTAATCAGGAAGACCTATGTTTTTAAGTTTTTCAATTTTAAATGTTATAAATAAGTGCAGTGTAACAGATACGTGAATGTATACACCTGACGATGGCCGTTTGGGGCCGAAACATGTAGTGTATAGAGAGGAACAAGACGAAAGACCTATAAATATAGTTTACTGCTGGAGTTTAACTAGAGTTAAAAACAAGACCGCGCCATAGCTCAGGCGGTTAGTTGCTAGCTTCCCACAGCGGCGGCTCGGGTTCGAGCCCAGCTCAGGTCATGTGGTATTTGTGGTGGACCGAGTACTTCGGTTTCCTCTGCCAATCTTCATCCCACCAACTGCTCCACATTTACCGTTATTCATCATCCGGGACTGGTACAATAGACCAGTAGTGACTGCAGTACCAAGTGGATTCAGTCTCACCCCACTAAGAAAAAAGTTAAAAACACGAAGTTCTGGGAAGAACTAATCGCTTACTTTATTTTGATACATGGGCCGCAAATAAAAGGACGCCTGCAACAATTCTTCTTTACTGCGGAACGTGTCTGCCGAGCCACTGCCTTGCAACCACAGGAGGACATAACAGATATCCACAGACTTTTCTTTAATACGACACGGACCGCACAGAAAAAGATGCGTCCAACGGCTCTTCTTTCTTTCGTGTATTCGTTTTCACCGAGCTGTTTCCTAGCAACGATATGGGGATACACATACAGACTAATGGAAGGGATTTATGAAGTACGCCGTTCAGACGGGGTCAGGTGCCATCATATACATACATTCAAAAGTTGATGGGGGGATACACAGACACACAGATAGAAAGGTGATATCATAAGCCTAATTCTGTTTTTTTTTTCAAATTAAGAAAAGTACACTAAAGAAGACCCACAAATATAGAACATAACAAAGAGCTTTAACTGAAGCCAAAAATGGCATTTGGAGATGCAGTTTAGTATGCAATTTCAAGACTAATAAGGCTGTCCTATGAAATACGTTATGAGTTTTAATATCTCCATAATTAAACTGAGTAGTATACGAAACAGCATCATTACAAAGAGCAGCAGTGCAACATGAAAGCGCCTACAACATCAAAGTTTTTATAAGCATCCCCATTTTTGGCGCTGCATGCACCTCCACCTTCTTGCAACTGTAAAATAAAACTGATACGTAGCTGCCAAGTATCGTTGCCCCCTCCAACCCTTCCATTGTAGGAGGAACTTCCTTCACGGGTATCTGAATATGTAATGACTTCTGCGCAAGCGAAATAAAGCCTTCAAGCACTTTGAGTTGGTTGTTCTAGACAAGGCCTCGTCCTGTCTGGTTTTCTGTTCGTATTCGTCATTGCAGACATTGTACACATTACCGCGAAGGTCAGGGCTGTATGTGGGAGCAGTATTCGCTTGAAGCGAAAACAATTTCATTATCATCATCCACGTCAACACTCTTACTGTAATTATTAATGTCTTTCCCGCTGTACAAGAGAACTGTTTCAGAACTTTCAAACAATTTACAGTGCAAGGAAAATCTTTATGTAAATATACTAAAAAATGGTCACCATTCTCAAAGAATAATTACATAAGCAGCCACTGAAACCATGGCATATGGAATGCGAGGGCGTGGGAGAACATAAGACACTCCAAATGCTAAATTTCGACTTAAAATGTAAGCGAACGTGAATGGAAGTATGCAACATTAAAATGCCTTTGGCATGATCGACAAATCCTGGGCATCGCGTCAGCCGTAAGAGTTCTATCTGCAGGAGTACAGTCCGTCTCGTGAAAGCAAATTCATGAGATCAAGGCGATGAGTAGGACGATAAGCTGTGATCCATGTTGTGAGAAACGAAATGCGAAGGTATTACAGACCAGAGCACCTTAACGGTCAGTAAAAAGGTAAAGTTGTCCCTGTACTCAACGAATTAAGGACTACGCCATGAAGGCGTAAGGGGGAGTGGACGTATAGCTCCACATTTTCTTGACCTCGGCATTAGTTGGCAAGTGCTCAGCTTCACGCCCCTGCCGCTTTACCCCCGGGGAAAGAACCCCCGGTACCCATTGGATAGCAGGTTGGGTGGACCCAAGAGCCGGTTTGGACGATTTGGAGAAGAGAAAATTCTTGACCCCTCAGTTGTACAGCCCGTAGCCAGTCGCTATGTCGACTACGCTACCCCGCCTCGTATGCCTTCACGGTCAGTATAGTTGTAAAAAGAAACAAAATTCAGTCATCTTTATTTCGCTTTAATTTTCCCCCCTGAATCACGACTCAAAAGTATGGCTTCTGATTGCATACGAAGGTGCGCTGTTGCTGGAATTAACCAGAGGCAAAAATTGCTAGTCAAGCTGACTATACAATATTGGCGTATAAACTGAACACTAAAAATCATACCCTGAACTTATAAATGTAAAGCTGTCCATGTGCTTAATTAAATAAGCACTATGCCATGAAGACACTGGGGAGTGGAGGTATGGCTCCACCATCCTTGACACCGGCAACAGAGGGAGGGGCGTGGCCAGCTTCACACCCCTACCGCTATAACCGCAGGGAAAGAGCCCCGGTAACCACTGGATAGGATGGGTGAGCTGCAGAGTCGGTCTTGACGCTGTAGGGAAGAGAAAAATCTTACACTGCCGGGAATTGAACCCGGGCAGTCCAGCCTGTAGCCTGTCGCTATACCGACTGAGCTATCACGACTCCACCCTGAACTTATTACCTTAATTTAAATCCGGTATAAACCTTTCTGTCATTTATTACTTTGCTTTCCATCAACACCATCTATGTATAGATATACCTCACGTTAAAAGTGTACAGCACATTTCAGCCTTTCGGCTATCATCAGGTATTGTACATGTACCTTTGAAGTATTTGCTCCTTTCCTTAGAGTCATATTATTATTATTATTAGAGGGGGTGGGTTTCCCCATGCACTTAGACCAGTTATTGGTCCATTGTGCGTCCCCCTTTAATTTCTACTGTCGCCATACCCTACCGGTACTGGTGCGTGCTATCAGCCCCGTTCAGCCAACGAGGTCGGTCGTCGGTACCTCATATTTCCCCCATCTACCAGAGGCAATGGAAACTACTTGGGTGGGAAATTGTTGCCTAATTTTGTTCAGAGGTCTCCTAGAGACATGAGGATCTTTCACGTACCGTAAATCTACGACACGGGACCCACGGCTTAAAGTCCCCCCGGAGGACTTGTTCCATGAATTTTTCCGCCCTTAAAAATGCCACGACCTCCGCCGGGTTTGAACCCGCGTACCTTGAATCATGAGGTGGGAACGTTACCCCTAGACTACGAAGGCCGCTTACAGTCATATTAGCGCAAAGCCTTTATACTCGTCTTGGTTATATTACTAAAATATTAAAACATGAAATTGTCAAAAACATAACGCCTCCATCTTCAGGGTCGAGACGCAAGACAGGCAAGAAATCAGCAAAAGCTGGTGGCAAGCTGAGGATCTCAGTTCAAATGTTGTCACAGCAGACAGTTACATACTCGTACAAAAACATAATGTGGGAACACGAATATCTGATTTGCGTCTGACAACTTTAATGTAAATGAACTAGAAAAGTATCACATTTAATTGGCCAGTAAGGATAACTTACCCACATAAAATGAACATAACATTTGAAAACTTACATCAGCATTACGCCAGATATCAGCACATCAAAATGTAAGTGAAGGTATAAACATGAAGTTCTGGAAGAACTAATCATCTATTTTCTCTGGATATGATACAGACCGCATAGAAAACGACGCGTCCAATAACTTTCCTATTGTTATGTGTATTCATTGCCACGGTAACGTTTTTAACGGGTCATTGCCTAGCAACAATGGGGGGGGGGACATACAGACACAGACTGATGGGAGGGATTTACGAACTACGCTATTGAGAGGGGCTCAGAAGAAATGATATACATGCCAAGTTTCATAAAAATTAGTTGAGGCATTCGAAAGCTGATTGGGGGTGGGGGATCCATAGAGAGACAATTTCATAAGCCTCCTTTTATTTTTCATAATAAGGAAAGCAGGCTAAAAACATACTAATAAACTGATGCACTGAAAGATGCCTGTATCACTGAGTTGCGAAACGATTAATTTATAATTCCTGCTAGCCTATCTACAGCTAAGCAGAAGTGGCCGCAGTACAAGGGGCTTAGTCCCACCCCACTAGCAATAAAAAAATACACTTAGACCGAAGAGTTTAAAAGAAAGCAAGCTACACAAGTATTTTGTTTCCAGAACTTCTTGTTATTTGTTACCACGGAGCATTTTTGAACGATTTATTAGCTACTGTTTTATTATGTCTATGTCCAGGAATTTGGTTTTTGCTACCTGTGTTTATCTAGAGACCAACTTATTCACTGCATTAAAAACAATTTTAGACCTTTTTTGTGGCACGCTCTGAAAATAGGCGAAGCCCTAAAAAAATCGAATACCTAAGATCGCGGTCTTCTGGGAGTGACGCCGCTTAGTCTGGTACCATCGAATGTAAACAGATTCATAAATAACACGTCTACAACATCTGTCTTACCTCCTTTTCCCTCCTGCCAACATACTATTGATCTAATCATGTCTTTCAGCATTCTAATAGTCTGTTGGAATGATACTGATATCCTTGGGATAGTGAGACGTACGAAAGCACACGCCTACCGCGCGTCGTAACTTAATATTTACAGCGCTGGTGTCAGGCATTTCTACGGCTGCTGTAATGTAATCATATGACGATTCACAAGCAATATCGAGAAAACTCCACACTAAATGCCAAGATGCGTGATCTTGCAGCGCCTTATCACCCCGTTAAGTCTTGTCGTGATTTTAACTAATATTTTTCTTTTTCAAACGCAGAAGGAAAGTTCCAATAAATGGGAAGAATACAAATTCAAATTATATTCATTATCGAATTAAGACAAAATTAAAAATAAAAATGCTTCCTATCATTCAGTTGAGACTTCGTTGTATCGTGACGTATGTAAAGCCTTACTTGGTTAATTACTCATGGAGCTGAGCCCTTCTTGAGGAGTCGCCAATTCTGCAGCTACTCAAGAACTTCCCAGCATTTTATGGAACCCGAAGGTTCATTACTGTGTTCACAAGAGCCCTCCATTGGTCCCTATGCTGAGCCAGATCAATCCAATCCACACCATCCCATCCTATCTCTCTAAGGTCCATTGTTCACCCACTTACGCCTTGGTTATTCCAGTGGTCTCTTTCTTTCTGGATTTCCCACTAATATCCTACATGCATTCCTCGTCTCCCCAATTCGTGCTATATGCCCTGCCCACCTCATCCTCCTTGACTTGATCATTCTAATTATACTTGGAGAAGAGTAGAAGTTATGAAGCTCCTCATTATGCAGTTTTCTCCAACCTCCTGTCACATAATCTCTCTTCGGTCCAAATATACTCCTCAACACCCTGTTCTCAAACACCCTCAGTCTATGTTTGGTAAAGCATAGAGATTAAAATACGTAAAACTAATAAATTATGAAGACTGGGATGGAAAACGGTAGAAAGGAGAAACCGATATAAAATTTTGACTGGAATGTTTCAAGGGAAGAGACTTCGGCATTGACAGGTTACTACTGAACTGGATCTTGCAGAAAATCAGTTCGAAGGAGTATGCTAGATTCATCTGGCTCAGGATTTGGGATAATGACGGCCTTTCTATTTCTATTCTATTTCAATACCATCCCGGCATTCACCAAGAAAGAATGAGGAAAACAACGGAAAAATATTTGGCCGAACAATCTTACCTTGCTGAGTTCGTAATCAGGTCATTTCGTATGACAAGTAATCAGTCTAACTGCTTAATATACTAAAGACCTCCCGTTTTATCCTAACCGTCCCCACTATCATTAAAATAAACACAAAATAATATGTAAGTAGAATGACAATCACTTGATGGTGGAATTATCAATAATTTCCAAAATGTCGTATATAGGGTGTCCCAGGAGGAAAGTGCCAGACTTCGGGAGGGTGTTCCTTATGATAAAGTATGCCGATATAACCCAAAACACCTATGTCCAAAGTTGAACGGTTACGGAGATAATGGCCCGAGAAGTGTGAAACTTTGACAGGTGTTACACACATGTTGATTACCAAATACATATTAAAACTGGCAGGAATATGTGATTTCTCTAATGTTAATAATGTACGTAACATCAAACTAACTTGTGAGTGACATGAAGCCATTAAATTGAACTACAAAAAACTTGCACGCCATGTCAAAGTTGTCGTTAAGAGTTCCAAGCACTATACATGACACATGAATGGCAAGCGCTGACGTAACATTGCTGACTGCGCGTTCTGGTATGCGAGTGTATGGGGCTAACGTGAGCTGCCATCACCACACTCAAGGACAAACATAGATAAGACATGCCAGCTGACAGGTACAGTGCGTGGACCCGCCAGAAGACCACACTTTTCTCGGGCCATTATCTCCGTAACCGTTCAACTTTGGACATAGGTGTTTTGGGTTTTATCGGCATAGTTTAACATAAGGAACACCCTCCTGAAGTGTGGCACATTCCTCCTGGGACACCCTGTATATCAAATACATCTGAGATAATGGGCAACGGCTAACACGATTTGTATAATTAATCAGCCACTGTGACAAACGTTAAAAACACATATCACCATATCTTTACTTTAAGGGCAATCAAAGCCTGCAGGCCCAGACTGATTTTCATGTTTCTTTTGACTACGTTTCACATGAAACCATCCGAATTTCATATTAAGTCAATATGCGCTTAGTATCAATAATGCCTCTTATCACGTGCATAAGTAGCGAATTTACAATACATGGTAAAAGTGACCAACTTAACACCAAAGTTCACGGTGTAATTGCGGTGGTATGCTTCAACTCAGTAAATCCCTAATCGGGCCGCGCCATAGCTCAAGCGGTTAGTCGCTGGCTTCCCACCGCGGCGGCCCGGATTCGATCCCGGGGTTTGGTCAAGTGGGATTTGTGGTGGACAAAGTGGCGATGGGGCAGGTTTTCTCCGAATACTTCGGTTTCCCCTGCCAATCTTCATTCCACCCACTGCTCCACAATCACCATCATCTATCATCTGGGGCCGGTACAATAGGCCAGAAGTGGCCGCAGTACAAGGGACTTAGTCCCACCCCAGTAGCAATAAAAAAAAGACCCTAATCGAACCGAAGAGTTAATATACCAAGGTCACAATAGTCAGCAGTAACAGCATCCTGCTGCAAATCTTTAATTAAATGTCTATGTATCCACAGTCCGTCAATATTGCAACAACTGTTTATTCACCAATTAACATTTAATACAACATTTTTCGGTCATAGATGACCATCTTCATGTGTCTTAATGCATCTAAACTGTTACACTGCTCTGATGTGCGCTAAAACCGCGCGCTGCAGTCCAATTAAAAATAGCACAAATAATTAACCAAAATCCATTAAAATTTTCTATTAAAATGTTTTCGTGAAATCCTATTCCACCTTATAAGGGGCGTCGTCCACTTGTTTAGAGCTGATGATTATTCCAGAAGGTTCGTTTCTGCAACTTGTTTTTCTGTTCGTTAGCCCGTTGTTTGCTATGTATGCTATTTGTAATATGCCCCTTGCTTGTGTGTTGTTCCCTCTAGCAGCGCGTGGTGTTGTCTTCACTAATCTAGTCTCTATATTTATAATTCTCATTTCCAACTACCAGAAGTTTGCAACATATTCGAAGATTTTAGTATGAATCGTTACGTCATGCCTTCGTCTTGTCTATGGATACGAGGTGTGAATACATAATCAGCTATTTTTACGTTTATTTCCAGACAAATGCGTAGGCAAGTGAAGGCTGCTCTATTTGGACCAAAAATTTACATCCGTCAAACTTCCAACAAGAAGTGCATATCTCTACTGTTGGTAACACGGGTTTAAAATGCGGCTGACGTGTTTCTTTGTAAATAGGATTAAAGACTATTATTGTAGGAGAGAATTCGTGTCCGTATTCTTTGGAGCCAGACACGCATAAATAACAAAGACGAAACTGCTTCACGTCTGCGTGTATTGTGACGATCTGAATGAGTTGTCAGTCCATTAAGCAGAATTAACATCACCGTCGGGGTTACGACAGTGATCCAAATCCTGTCACCATACCGCGGCGGTCCACAGAACAGGGTCCAGTTCCCAAAGTCCCCGCGAATCTATTAGACTACTGACTCTCATCCACTTGCCCTTTGTCAGAAGTCGTACTTCTACCACCGCTACAAACAAAGCTTCTATTTTCCCAAGATGCGTATTTCTACAATAAAAAAAACTCCGTGGTTTTAGTCCGCAAGCGAACTATACCGACCTAGAGACCGCCGCTTGTCGGCGAAGTTAGTACCAACTTTAGCGGACAGAGGGTGTCGCGAGGTTAGTCCAACGAAATCCCCACGGCCGTTAATTTCGGTTTTCTAGACAGGATCCGCCATTGCCTTGAAATAGCTCCTCAATTATTCTCACGAGACTGAGTGGACTCCGTTCCAGACCAACTACTTCTCGGAAAATTTGGTAGCGACGGGCATCGAACTCGGACCTCTGGATCTGTAGCCAGGAACTCTTGACCACTAGACCACAGGGGCGGTCCGTACTTCTACAATCATGTGCATTTTTGTATTCTATTAGCGATTAATGTTAAGTTCTTATTTTCGAAACTTAAAGTTCAACGAGCTGAGCGTCAAGTCCACCAGCGGAACGCGTCCCGCCTGTTGGTTACCAATGTATTCGACTATATCGGGCTGCAGCATGTCGTTTATATACGGCCTGTAATTACAAATTATAAATCACTCCGTCCAATGTGACCGTAAGTTTTTTACTACATAAAAACTTAACACCCTTACATGTTTCGGTCTCTGTGGACCATCTTCAGAGGGCAAACATCACTACAAATAGGAAACCACTATCACATAATTTGTTTACACGCAAAGTACGTACATTCTGTGTACTGTGTGTTGTAACATATAAGTGTACGTACTTTGTGTGTAAACAAATTATGTGATAGTGGTTTCCTATTTGTAGTGATGTTTGCCCTCTGAAGATGGTCCACAGAGACCGAAACATGTGAGGGTGTTAAGTTTTTATGTAGTAAAAAACTTACGGTCACATTGGACGGAGTGATTTATAATTTGTAATTGTTAGTGTGACGGACCAGAATGAAACAAATCAAAGGCCTGTAATTGGTTAACTAAATAGCATCAACTGAAGAGAATATTTCTTCGGTGAATAAAATGTATACCATCAACTGAGAAGGCCGAGGAAGTGCTCGTGGTCTATTTCAAGTTTCTACCACAGCATTAGCCTCGACGGACTGAAGAAAAATCGTGAACATCTAGATGAGATGAGTCGGTATGGGGGCTGGCACCACGTCAGGAATACATATAGGGGATTCGACACAAACCTATAGCTCGACACTAGATGGAGGTTAATGGCCAGCATCACGCCCCGGCCGCTTTACCCTAGAGTAAAAAAGACCCCGATGTCCACTAGACAGAAGACTGGTGCGCCCCCACATCTGGCACTGACGCTGTAGATAAGACAAAAATATCTTGCCCCTTACGAGAATCGTCTTCCGACTCCTCGCCTGCCAGCCCTTAGACTAGTCACTGTACCGGCTGAGCTATCCCGGCCCCTTTCGAAAGGCGCACCACGCGAATGCAGTTAGACTCGTTCTGTAACAGGACGTGAAACTGAGTGCTAAAGCTTCGATTTCTGGAAATGGTGCTCGCCATGACGTTCACCAAGCCTCCTATACAATGTGTTACGGGAGGGGGTTCATTTCCCGACGATAAAGGCGACCGAAGCTTGAGTTAATCACTCATCTCCATCTAGTGCCGAGATCACTCATACGTGGAGTCTCACCTCCGAACATCCTATAAGTTTTCATGCCATGCTGGATAAACTCAAGTCTACATGAAGAAAGCAGACTGCTTTTACCGTTCTCACGGTCTTGTCGCTTGCAGATTTCTTATACTTTTTCTTCTACCCTGAAGATGGAGGCGATACGTTCCTCCGAAACGTCGGTTAACACCACTTATACACGGTGCCAAATCCCAGAAGACTGCTTTCTTCATAGTCACCGCCGTGAAAGCCTCAAATCTTTCAAGTCTACATCTTCACAGGAACGTCATAACAGAGCCGAAAGGTGTCCTCTACGCTCAAATGGTAATCACAGAGACGACCGACCGGGGGAGATATAACAATCACTGTTTACTACAGTCCTATTAAATACTGTACTAACCTTCGGTACAGCCAAAAGGCACTCTGTAATGTTGAATGTAAATGTGTTTTGAAACCAGGCTTTTCATTAAACACAGCTGCCTCCGAAACATGTTACACACATTTTGCTAGACTACAACTCCATGGGGGCACGCGGTAGCGTAGTTGCTTCAGGAACTATGCTACAAGCCGGAAGGTCGCGGATTCGAGTCCCGATGAGGTCACTGGATTTTTAAATTGACATAATCCTTCCAGCCGCACTATGGCCTTGGGGTTGACTCAGCCTCTAACAGAAATGAGTACCAGGAATCTTCATGGGGGGTAAAAGACGGCCGGGGCGTAAGGCTGACAACCTGACCGCCATCTGTGAGCTGATTGTCTAGAGAAAATGTGGGAGCTTCAACGTCTGACAACCCTATGGGCTTCCACTGCCTGTGACAGGGATAGATTTACCTTACCTTAGAATTATATGGAGTTGAGCACTCTTCAGGAGGGAACCTAACAGCAGGGCAATTGGTCGGGGAAATTCTCCACGCTTACGGAACCTCAGCCAAACGAATCGTGCCCAATCCCTCACATATTTTCGGTTCAACATCCGTTATAATACTTTACCGTCCTACCATCTACGTAGTGGTCTCTCGCCTTAAGGTTTTCCAACTAAAATCTTGTATGAAATTTACACCTTACCCATTCGTGACACATACCCCGCTCATCTCATACGTGTTAATTTGACCAGACAGACATTTTTATAAATTACGAGCTCCCCATTACGTCCTTTTCTCCAGTCATTACCTCCTCCCCCTTAAATTCAAATATTCTCCTCGGCACCCTGGTACTACGCTAAATATCACCGTCTATATATTTCGCGCAGAATGGGAAACCACGTTTCACACTCATACAAAACAGCACGTGGAAAGACAAAAGATTATCAACCGAGCGGTGGGAAATATTCTTTCGGTTTGATGTGCTCTGTAAATCAAATTCTTATTTCTTACAATTATTCCGAAATATTTAAACTTGGTTGCAATGTGCTCTAATTTTATTATCAATGGTTATTACTATCTGCTTAAGTTTGTACGAGCTGAAACACTTCACTTTCACATGCGATAGGATGAAGGGTTGGCATTTCGGTTTCCCTTTCACTTATAATGAACTCATCCCTGGAAGAAATATGTTTGAGTGTTTCCCCTGCAACAAAGCTGCAGGCAAGCTGTACAGAGATCGGATGCCTGCATTATTCAGTTTCTGTTCACTTGCTAATAATTATTTATATAGGGATCATTTCACCCGACTAGACAGTAAAAGCAGACACTTGACTAGGAGGGTCATCTTGTTTACGTGGTGTTCTGACAATTACTCGTAGATGAAAGTTGTGCTTCCGAAATTGCCTGCACTAAAGTACTTGGTATACTGTAACGCTGTTAAACCCTATGCTCACAAAATTGCAACTAAACATACCCCTTCCACCCCTCGATAGGGAAAGTTGACCGCCAACATGGTGCGTTGAGCAAACAACGACGCTCAGCTGCCCCTGTTAGTTACGGTAAAATGCATTCCGCCATATGTGCTGAGGTTTCAAGTGTCCTCATAATTGCCTTACCTGAATTAATTTTCATATTACACCACAAATTACAAGACTACACGTCTGGCAGACATGTAGAGAGGTCTGGCTATCAGGAAGGTGTGTGGGTAGAACGCCTGTCCGAGATATAAACCCTGAAAAAATATGAAACGGAAGGAAAGCAAGATTGGGAAGGTAAAGTCTAAAGACATGATAAGGTCGAATAAGACTTTAACAGTGTCGCTCTGAGCTACTGTACGGAAAGAGCGAACTTACAAACCCATCTTCTAGCTTATCAAATCTAAAAGTTTGTGACCATGGTACGTTAGTACGAATATTATGTTTTTGGACGTTATCCATCGTCCTGTCTTTATTTAAAAACACCGTCCTGTTTATTTTCTAAAACAACGTTTCGGAGATTATCTCCGTAGACTGGAGATAAGTACTGGAGATAAAAGCAGACTGCTTTTACCGGTTCTCACGGTCTCTTCGCTTGCGGATTTCTTATATTTTTTCCTTCTACCCTGAAGATGGAGGCGATACGTTCCTCCGAAACGTCGGTTAACACCACATATACACGGTGCCAAATCCCAGAAGACTGCTTTCTTCATAGTCACCGCCGTGAAAGCCTCAAATCTTACAAGAAGGAAGGTGTTTTTAGATAAAGACAGAAGATGGATAATGCCCAAAAACATAATATTCATCTTCTAGCTTATTCTCCGCAAACGTATAAATTAAATAAGACTACAGTTTTATCTCGGGGCACGCGGTAGCGTAGTTGGTTGAGACACTATGCTACAAGCCGGAAGGTCGCGGGTTCAAGTCCTGATGAGGTCACTGGATTTTCTTTTAATTGACCTGATCCTTCCAGCCGCATTATGGCCCTGGGGTTGACTCCGCCTCTAACAGAAATGAGTACCAGGAATTTTCCTGGGAGGTAAAGTGTGGCCGGCGCGTAAGGCTGTCAACCCTACCGCCATCTTTGAGCCGACTGTCTAGAATCTAGACAGAAAGGCAAAGCTATCATTGTAACAGGCCTCGGATAGCTTTGCCTTTTTGGCAGTTTTACCTAGTACTGCTTCCATCCCTAGGTCATGACACAGTGTTGTAAAGGGCCGGTTTTCTGACGTTTCGAAGATCACGGCTGTCTACTTCTGAAAAGTGAAGCGATTAAACAGTGATCTGACGCTTTAACCTTCGATATGGTGATTGGACTTAATTTTGAGGAAGAAACTAGTGAAATGCTACATTTGGAGCATAGCTCTGTATGGGGCTGAAACATGGACACTTAGGTCAGTAGATCAGAAACATCTGGAAAGTTTCGAAATGTGGTGTTGGAGAAGAATGGAGAAGATCAGTTGGACCGATTATGTGAGAAATGAAGAAGTGTTAATTAGAGTCAGTGAGCAGAGGAATATCCTACATGAAATAAGAAAACGGAAGGCTAATTGGATTGGTCATGTTTTACGCAGAAACTGCCTTCTAAAAGAAGCTCTCGAAGGAAAGATAGATGGGCGGATAGAAGTGACAAGAAGACGAGGAAGAAGACGTAAGAAGATGCTGGATGACCTTGGGGACAGAAGAGGATACTGTCATTTGAAGGAGAAAGCTCTAGATCGCATTAAGTGGAGGAATTGTTTTGAAAGAGACTGTGGACCTGTCGTCTTGACAGATTACTGATGATGATGATGGTGATGACTTCATTCTCCGCAACGTCGGTAAGCTACCATACCACGACAGTGTCAGCACCCAAGAATATAAACAAGGTTTGCTACCGCTCTCCCAACAAACTACAAAGTTCTAAGTTCTTTTATATAACTGTGAAACTAAACTTCGTCTAAAACATCTTCGGCAGTACGTCACATCTTGAGCAGGCAATCTTATGGAAGGAAAGTCCTGTGTGACAACGACATTCCGGTACGGCAGTTTGGGTTCCTATTGTACGTTAAAAGCAGAAACTAGTACTGTAATTAGTAGATTCTAAAGGGTTCTGACGACGGTGTATAACCTTCAGAATTTCTGAGTTTTTTGACCTTGTCCATCGTCCGGTATTCTAGAAACTAGAAAACACAACGTTTCGGAAACTGGATCTGTTTCTGTCCTCAGGTGACGGGGGGGGGGGCACCTACTCTGTAGGATCCCTGGACCAGTACAGTGACTGTCTATGTTGACGTGACGCTCTACGTCACGGACCCTCAAAGTGGAGTCACACACCGCAGATCGAAGATGGTGAACAGGTCATTTATATACATCATCAAGCAACAGGAGACTGGAGAAAATTAAATAACCTGCAGATTCATAAGCTGTACCCATCTAAATATTTATTTTCCTTGGCACTACAGCCCCAGTGGGCCTAGGCCTACCTCCATGAACTTCTCCGTTCACTTCGGTTTTTCTAGATCTTACACATTTGGTAGCACTTCTTGGGCAGGTGATCAGCTCGTTGCAAGGCCTTTACCTGTACACAAACACAGAAAAACGCACACACACAAACTAAACATCCATGCCTTGAGTGGGATTCGAACCCATGATCCCGGTTTCCAAGCGAGCGAAGACAGTACATGCCTTAGACCGCTTGGCTACAGTGACCGGCCATCTAAATATTAATACTGCTTAAATACAGAAAGATGAATTGTGCGAGGCTGTAAAACGGATTGGGGTAGAAGGAACCATACCAAGTTTGGGGAGTCTGTGCTCAGGTGGGAGGAAAATATTACAGTAAATTGTGGAGAGTACTAATAGCCCACTTTCTTTTGATACGACACGAACCGCACGGAAACCGAAAACATTAGGGGGGGAATATATAGACACACAGATAAGCCTTCTTAATTATTTTTTAAATAAGGAAAGTTTTCTATGTGGTCCATGTCGTATCAAGGGAACACAGGCGAGTAGTTCTTCCCAGAACTTCTTGATTTTTTCAAAATAAGGAAATCAGGTTAAGCATGGTATCAGATAGGGCGTGGAGATATGAACCAGATTTAAATGGCTCAGTACAGATCTAAATTTTGGGCCTCTGTGATGCCGGTAAGAAACCGGGTTCGTGGGGCCGCAAACTGCAGCTTCAACAGTTCAACTTTCTACGTTAAATGAACGCATATCCGTCATTTGTTATAATAAAAATAGCTATTCTACTCCTGATTTGTAACAGGCATGCGATGCTGTGCAAGTATTCAAGATGAATGCACTATGAGATCATTAGTCCGTCCGCATGTTTCATTACCAAACCAGTCAACTGATTTCTGTTGCATTTAGTGCGCTATGTCTCCAGCTAAAGATTTGGGTTGAATTTAATTTCGGTTTCTATGGGACCAAAATAGCCCCTACTTTACATAAAGCTCTTTCAATTTTATACCGTCACTAAAATATGCCAACTCGTACAAAATTTACTGCATTACATAAACTACAGAATTCACTGAGCTCTATAAATTTTATGTGAAACATTTCTCCATGGTGTACACTACGTATATGGAGGCAAAATTATGAACCTCTATGCAGAGGCTAACATCTGTATTGATCACTTTCGTCAAGTGGTTTGTGGCTTATTTTACGATGTTGTCAGTACCGCCTCAGACTATAGAGCTGAGCGGTAGGACAACTGGTGATAAATTGGAAAGAATTTGCAAGGAGTCAGTCATGGACTAATAGAGGCTATAGCGTTGTCTCTAAACCATCTGTTCGGAACGCTCCTCCCCCGGGGGTGGGGTAACCACTGGATTCTTTATAGCAAACTAAACTAATAAAGAACTAATTGGTCTAGAGAATGGCATTAAATCCGTTACTAAATTTCTTCTTTATACAGGCTGTCCGGATGAAAGGTATCCAAAATAAAATCATTATATCTCAGAAAGAATTTATTATAACATTAATGGATTACACCATTACAAAGGAAAACTATAAAAGTTCTTTTCTGTCTATATATATGTTTCTTGGCCGCGCCATAGCTCAAACGGTTAGTCGCTGACTTCCCACCGCGGCGGCCCGGGTTCGATCCCGGGTCTGGTCAAGTGGGATTTGTGGTAGACAAAGTGGCGCTGGGGCAGGTTTTCTATGAGAACTTCGGTTTTCCCTGCCAATCTTCATTCTACGTACCAATTCCTCCACAATCACCCTCAACTATCACCTGGGGCTGGTACAATAGGCCACAAGTGGCCGCAGTACAAGCGACTTAGTCCCACCCCACTAGCAATAAAAAAAATATATATTTCTCAGTAAATTTAAATGTGGGGAGCTTGGTGGCACGATAAATATCCAGACGATCCAGCATGTTTGGTGTTACCGTAGCCACAGCGTCCCTTATGTGGGCTTTCAGGTTTTGCAGGTCTTTGATCTTAACCTGGTACACAATGTTCTTCACATAATCCCACAAGAAAGAATTCAGTGGAGTTAAATCTGGCGACCTACGAGGCCAAGCGATTGATCCACTTCTGCCGATCCATCTCCCAGCCATCTCTCTGTCCATGTGATTTCTAACATGGCGGCAGAAATGCGGCGGCGCATGCGCGTAAGCCGGGCATGAAAGAAAAACTTTCAGAGTTTTCCTTTCCGATGACATAAACCGGATACATGTATGACAATTAGTTTCCGAGATATACATTTTTTATTTTGGATACCTTTCATCCCGACACCATATATTTATTTTCAAGTACTGGTTGTACCTGTTCTACCATACGGACATGAAAACTGGGCTATCGAAAGATCGGATAGACATAAAACCGAAGCAAATGAAGTGAGGTCTCTGAGATCAATTTCAGGGAACAGGCGTCAAGATCTGAAGATGAATACTGAAACAAGACATCAACTGAATATCTGCAGTGTCAACAAAAAACAGAAGAATGAAAATAAGATCTGCAATGTAAGAATTATATAAACCCAAACGAAGGTTGCTTCTACAACTGATTTCCCCGATGCCAGAACGCGTCCAAAATACTCCAACCACGCGGACGAAGGAAAATGTTTTCACTGGAATTTGGGATCGATTCTCGACAGAGGCAAAAGATTATTCTCTTCTTTATAGCACCCTGATCGGTACTGGAGGCCACCCTCATAACGAATGTGTAACGGGGTCTCTTTCCTCGAGGGTAGAGACGCCAAGGCGTGAAGCTGACCACTTATTTCCATCTAGTGTCGAGGTTAATCATACATGGAGCTATACCTCAACTTCCCCACACGTCTTCACGGCATGGTACTTAATTAATCACATGGATAATTCTATCTGTATATATTATAACAGATAAAGCAAAGTTGTCCCTGGACCTCAGCGCTAGGCCAAGAAGAGGGGGGAGAAGTGGTAAAACTCCAAGCATTCTGGACCTTGCAGAGTGGCCAACCTCATGCTCCGGCCTCTTTAGACACAATGAAAGAGCCTCCGTCACTCATTGGGTTGACAGGATGCGTAGGGCGGGCAGGAGAAGGACATGCCGGTACACGTACTATTCACTATTTCGAATTTCAAACTGATAGGAGGCAAACCTGCGCTCAAGTTTCAGTTAACAATTAAGATATTTATAACTACTTTGTCTGCAATTGGCTATGAATATCCTATTCTCCGTCTGAACTTTGGGACTGTGAAACTATGTGCAAAAGCAAATCTCCTACACATAGATTTGTGTGATAAAGCATTAAATATTCCTCAATGTAGCAATATGACTTGCAGCAGCTCTAAGATTGTCTAAGCGTTTTCATCTGTGAAGTAATATACATTTGTGTGTGGCTATACGTCTTCTAATAAACAGAAGCTTATTCATATTAGCCAGAGTGTCGTAATTATTCATTCAATCATCATAGTCTTCTGTATTGCTATAGTCTTGCCCAGTATGCAACTGCAACAAAATCTCTGTTCTACCAGAATTGAACTAGGTAGATTTCAATTAATAAGTCATTCGAGCACAGCGAATGGCGTTCTCCGAAGCAGTCAAACCATAACTTGTAATTTAATTTCCGATGCCCAACACGATCAACATCACAGATCTGTTTAATTCATCTTGTTCGTAGGAACGGCTATGGCTTTAATGCCGCGCCACAGTGGGTCTATGATTGACCACAAGATGAACAACAATGCGACGTAATTATGCACCTTAAAGACATTTACGTGAAGATATCAATTTCGATGTCTTGGGTTCAAAACGTGTATGTCTCTAAAGGGTTTCTTTCGAATTATTCATTCTTTTAGTCAACATGTTCCTCTTAAAAAAACTAGACTTGCCTCTGAAACCACTAACTGTAAAGCAGTAAGATTTGATACAGTGAGATTAGATATAAAGGAACTCAGACCTATCACCGAATTTAATGTGCTATAAGTGTTGTGTTTATACAAGGAAAATTCCTAGCACGTCGAAAAGGTACACCTTTTAAATAATTCTTTGTAAGAATCTAACACGAAAGCAAACCAACTTGGAAACAGTATCATTTTCACAATTCCACGTATTCGCGATGATTCAGCGTTGGACGCATGAAGCTTCTAAACTGTAGAAAACCAGTCTGGGTCGCATAACAATTAGACGAAAACAAAGGAATGGAGACTACCCAATGAAACATTTTTCATTTATCGATGAAAATTATATTCTTGTGGATGGTACCTGGCGGGACGTTACCGATCACACACCTGCAGTATCCTGTAGAAACTGCTGATGTACCGTGCAATTCAAGTACTCGCGAAAGAGTACATAATGCAGCAACATGCATAAAAAAAGAGAAAAAAAACCCTCATATTCCATATTCTTGGTCACACAGGTCTCTTACTACTGATTAGACGTAAAATCCATCGTGTAGTCACTATCACGTGGAAATATTTTATTTTATTTTTTATGTTTTAGGAATTTATTAATTAGACGCCATTTTAAATTTGTACAATATAATTTTATAGCTTTGCACCGTCTCCATGTTTGTAACTGTTTACTTATAAACTATATTTCATACAAAATGTGCGCGTGTGAAAATAAGATAATAACGATAATAATAATAATGATAAGAAAATATTCGTCATAGAAGGTACACTGTTATTCTATATTAATACATATTGATCCGTGTCTCGGTGACTAAGACGCGAGTTTGGATTGGTAATTGGATTTATTAATAACCTACTGGTTGTAACTACAATTAATTATGACACTACAGCTGATTTACACAATTTACAACCACTCAACACTAATCTCTTCAGTCTATCTGCATTAGTCTTCACGGATTTAAAACACAGGAATATAGAGGTCTCCCTAAATCACAAACTTCCAATACCACTGCAATATAGCACACATGAAGTCTTTATATCACACGTGAAGTCTTCACAGGCTGACCTCTTGTACTCTTCTGTACTCCTAGTTCCAATTCGATCTCTCCTTGCTTGCCTGTTCGCGAGCTTCTGTCGCTATTATTCACTCGTAACTGCCACGAACTGACTTTGCATCTGAATTCACTTCTCTTATAAGCATTCTTCGCGGACCACGTACAGAAACACAGTATTGTTGCACAAGGCTGACCACACACAGAACAAGTCACGCGATTCCTAGTCAGCGTCTTCATTCGTGCCCTGTTGCCTAGCAACGAGCAATAACATTCGTCCACTGACACACATCTTTCATTGTTGCACTTTTACCGCGTTTACAGAGCTGTTGCCTGGCAACTCATTGATCAAATTCGTTATAATATGAATTATCTTAACAGAAGGTGCATACTTTTTCGATGTACCATGTATCATTTTATAATCCTAAGATATGTGCCGTTACCACTTTACAAAATCGTGGGTCAGTCATCCTGTTTTTATCGATATTAGGAAATAAAGAAAACATACGGCGTTCGGGCGAGGTCCAATTACATAATATTCATATGAAGTTTGGTGGAAGCCGGTCAAATGGGTCAAAAGTTTAAAAGGGGAGGAGACAAGGAAACAGCATGGACATTTCTTGTGTGCACTTTCTTCTCTCATTAATAACATACGCAATAACAATGAAAAATACTGCGAAAATTCCCAGTTGATTGATTGGTATTGGTATTATGTGGGAAGTACAATGCAAATACAGTTAAATAGGTGACATACATGCAACGCATGGTTCGCATGCCTTAAACCGAACCTGAGAGAGAACAGCGTCTAAGCTGAATCAGCATTCTCCTCTGTAGTAAAAAGTTCTACTACATACCCGTTATTCCACTGGTTTTCTGAGGTCATAAAAACATCATTTACAACGGACAGTTTATTAGCATTATTCCGTAGTGTGAATAATGCTTATGCAATTGATTGGTACCGTTAAAACTTACTTCACAATGCGTTTCAACGTATAGCTTCATCTTCAGATGTCCGCCTAAATAACGTTATGTCCTGACAGGTTCACAGTCTTCGGCCTCGTCGTAATGGGAGTGATCCAGTATCGAACCTGGTTCAATATACACCTGTCTTATAGCGACGGTTACAAAGTTACACTTTCTAAAACAAAACAACATATAAGCGAAAAGTTTCACGTTTAAATTCGATGGATATTCTCAGGATCGCAAGACATATTTAAATCATATAAGAGCGTGAATATTAATTAAAATACTGTTATCGCCACTTGAATTATGTCAAACTCGGACTGTACTCGTAGCGGATAAAGTAAGTAAAAGTAAAGAGTAAAGTAAAAAAAAAAAAGTAAAAGTAAAGCTATCCCTGTACCAGGCCGTGAAGGCCCATAGGGTTGTGAGACGTTGAGGGTCCCACATTTTCTGGAAAATCGGCTCAAAGATGGCGGTAAGGTTGTCAGCCTTACGCGCCGGCCGCCCTTTACTCCCCAAGAAAATTATTTAATTAGTGAAATGCTACATTTGGAGCATAGCTCTGTATGGGGCTGAAACATGGACACTTAGGGCAGTAGATCAGAAACATCTGGAAAGTTTCGAAATGTGGTGTTGGAGAAGGATGGAGAAGATCAGTTGGACCGATTATGTGAGAAATGAAGAAGTGTTAATTAGAGTCAGTGAGCAGAGGAATATCCTACACGAAATAAGAAAACGGAAGGCTAATTGGATTGGTCATGTTTTACGCAGAAACTGCCTTCTAAAAGAAG